>NC_066561.1:2867017-2987017 GCF_024679095.1 Eriocheir sinensis
AGGAACGAGAGGAGGAGGACCTAAGAAGCGATACAAAGCGTTACAGGTCAAAAGAAGAAGGCAGTTGGTACTCCTGAGAGTCGCCTGTTGGCAACGCTGACTGCCCAGGTGACAGTTCCGACACCGCCTCCTTCCAAGCGGCGGTTTGTTGACAGGCCGCTCCAGGACAGCTTCCAGAGTGTCTGCGCCTCCAGAGAGCCCTGCCACAGCCCAGGACACACCAAGAGGGCGGGGTCAGCCTAGTGGGTGAAGATGGTGGGCAGTGCACGCAGCGAGGAGTGTGTGTGCGAAGTGACCCTAGGCCAGGGGGCGCGGAGCATCCACGTCCGCGTGCCCGTCACGGTGCCCAGCCACACGTGCCCCGCGGAGCTGGCCCACCGCCTCGTGCTGCACCACAACATCCCTGTCTACCTGCACACTGGTGAGTTGGCCTGCTGCCCGCTGATTCACGTAGAGTAAGCAGGCTTGTTCGTGGTAATGTATACACTTGCTGCATTTAGCTCTCGACAGTGAAGTGCTTAGTGGAATAATTATGGTTGTGGGGATTAGTTCAGGGTAAAGATTCGTTTTAGGACCGTGCCAGTATCTCATTATCTACCTTATGAAACATCACTATCTCTTCATATATCTTTTCTACAAACCTTCAACAGTCATGGAAACGCTTTGAAAATCCAATTCAAGGACTTTTTTTTTACTCTTAAAAATAGGGAATAATGTTTACGAAAGCGCGGCGGCTGCGGCGACGCTGCAGCCGCCGCAGCTGCAAAATAGCTCGCAGAGGGTTTAGGGTCGGGGAGCACATTTAAACTACTCCAACCGAACTTTACGACCTACTAACAGGGGGGCTGCGCCCCCCTCGACCCCCCCTTCTAACCAAGGGGCTACGCCCCCCCACTGAACCCGCCCCCCCACATATATATGTGACATTTCAGCGAGGAGGTATTTCTCGCTGCACCGTTGCCAGAGGAGGCGACGCGCTTCCGTAAACATTATCCCCTATTTTCAAGAGTAAAAAAAAAGTCCTTGCATTGGATTTTCAAAGCGTTTCCATGACTGTTGAAGGTTTGTAGAAAAGATATATGAAGAGATACTGATGTTTCATAAGGTAGGTAATGAAATACTGGAACTGTCCTAAAACGAATCTTAACTTTAGTTCAGTTTTCGGATTAAAGAATTGGAATGGTAAACATCCTAAGTTACACCCTACTCACTATGGCGAACAAAACCTTTGGGTAAGTTTTAGGAGTTTACTTAATCTAACTTTTCCTGCCATCCTGAAGCTCCCTCCCCCTTCCCTAAACTAGGAATTTGCTAATGAAAAGAAAATGTGAAACATCAAAACTCACCAAGAAGAAAGTTTCGGTTAAGATTCGTTTTAGGTCCGTGCCAGTATCTCATTACCTACCTTATGAAACATCAGTATCTCTTCATATATCTTTTCTACAATCCTTCAACAGTCATGGAAATGCTTTGAAAATCCAATTCAAGGACTTTTTTTTACTCTTGAAAATAGGGGATAATGTTTCCGGAAGCGCGTCGCCTCCTCTGGCGACGGTGCAGCCGGTGTTGCGAGAAATACCTCCTTGCTGAAATAAGTCACATATACATGTGGGGGGGGTTCAGGGGGGAGCGTAGCCCCCCCCCCCGGGTTAGAAGGGGGGGTCGAGGGGGGCGCAGCCCCCCCGTTAGTAGGTCGTAAAGTTCGGTTGGAGTAGTTTAAATATGCTCCCTGACCCTAAACCCTCTGCGAGCTATTTTACGGCTGCAACGTATTTAGCTATTTTACGGAGGCAACGCGCTTCCGTAAACATTATCCCCTATTTTCAAGAGTAAAAAAAAAGTCCCTGAATTGGATTTTCAAAGCATTTCCATGACTGTTGAAGGTTTGTAGAAAAGATATATGAAGAGATACTGATGTTTCATAAAGTAGAGTATGAGATACTGGCACAGACCTAATACGAATCTTTACCGAAAGTTTCTTCCACACATTATCTTATCATCTGAGAGGAAATAAGATTTTTAATCCACACCAGACACAATGTTCATGAGATATTTGGCAGGTGGACACGATTGCCGCTGCGATAAATCTTTGGAATAGCGGCTCCTAGCGGGTGCGCGTTAAGGGCACGGTGTGGTGGTAATTACAACATTTCTAGCACGTACGACGGGGTTTTGACAAGTGGACAGGCGTGTTTATGTCACAAGGGGTGTATTTTTCCACGCTGGCCTCACAATTTCTTCCAAGTCGATGGGCGATGAGACTGCGAGCTCCGGGGTGAAGAAAGGGAAGAGCCCACGCGGAAAAAATACACCCCTTGTGACATAAACACGCCTGTCCGCTTGTCAAAACCCCGTCATACGTGCTAGAAATGTTGTAATTACGACCACACCGTGCCCTAAACGTGCACCCACTAGGAGCCACTATTCCTAAGATTTACCGCCGCTGCGACTTGCCGAAATGTCCAGTAAATTTCTGTTTAAATACAAATATTGTCAGCTACCAGACATAATTGGGTATAATACTGGATAAAAATAAAAATTATTACTTTTATCACTAATCCTATTTTTCTAAGTTTGATCAAGTTACTAATAAGATGGATGAATTACTTTACATGGTTTGTAAGGTAACAGTTTTGTAATTGTTAGGAAAAAAAGTGCACCTCTAGTATTTTGTTTTCCAGAAGTTTCAACACAAACACTAGCTGAAGACACTAAAGTACATATGTATTTATAATCTTTCTATAGTGGAGCTCCCAAATGAGCAATAACACCACAACAAACCTCAAAATAAATCAACCAGAGAGTGAACGAGTTTTAGGTATAAGAGGATTTTGAAGTAACTGAGTCTGCTTTTCCTTCATTCATCACTGTTGCTCCTTCACTGTCTCTTTGTGAGTTACAGAGCTGAGTGAGAAGCTTCAAGTGTTCCTGCAGGACCGCACTGAGGAGTACTACCGCCAGCAGGACCAGAGAGCGCTCCAGGGACTAAAGGAAGGCCGCACTTCTGTCACTGATGCTGCTTCTGCTTGGGCTGCAAAGTATTCTCAGGTAAGGCTGCAAAGAATATAAGACATATAAAGCTATTTGAACAGAGGTGTTACTTTTCTTCCCCAGGTAAGACTGCAGTTAATTTTAGATTTATAGAAAATATATTAGTGAGTGATTATTATTATGTACGGTATTTTCTTGTACAGAATAGTAGAGCCACTGCAAGGAGATGGTATCGATAATGGTATCAGATAAGACTGAATATAATGAGAATACCTGGAACTATTAAGATATAGATGTGAAGCTGTTAAAATGTAGATACAGTCAAGTCTCTATTATCTGAGATTTTCTTAACCGAATTATTCAAATAACCATAAGTTTTGCGAAAACTTTCTCATTTCATTTAACCGAAGAAATCAGTAGTTTATCCGAAATCAACCAATAGAAGGATTGAGTGATGGGAATGTGATAATCGAAGATCCTAAAGACATGACAGCTACTAAACAAAAGGTTCCAGCAAGTTTTTACAAAAGAATCACAATTCAACGAACCACAAGATAACAAGATAAATGTTCATATGGAAGAAGTCATAGTAACTAAAGAGGAGATATATAACATGATGGAGGAGCTGGAAGAGATGAAAGCAGTAGGACCGGATGGAGTCTCAGGTTATATATTGAAAGAATGCAGAAATCAGCTGGTTGGACCGGTATATGATATCATAAAATGCTCAATAACAACTGGTAAAGTACCAAAGGAATGGCGGAGGGCCGAAGTGGTCCCTATATACAAAAGTGGAAAAAAGGAAGAACCCCTGAACTACAGACCTGTATCCAGTAGTATATATAATATGTGAGAAAGTGATTAAGAAACAATGGACGAGATTCCTAGAAGAGCATAATATAATCACAAGTAAACAATATGGCTTTAGAAAAGGTCACTCATGTGTAATGAACTTACTGAGGTTTTACTAAAGAGTGACAGACAAAATACAGGAGAGGGACTGATGGGTTGATTGCGTTTACTTGGACCTGAAGAAGGCGTTTGACAAAGTTCCACATACAAGACTGCTATGGAAGCTGTAGAATAAAGGGGGATTGAAAGGGAGAATGAAGAACTGGATGGAAAGTTACTTTAGGGGAAGAAAGATGGGAACAGTGGTAAAGGACATGAAATCGAATGAAGGATTGTAGAGAGTGGAGTGCCTCAAGGATCAGTATTGGCACCATTACTTTTCCTAGTACGTATATGTAAATGATATGCCAGAGGGAGTAAACAGTTATATGAGCCTGTTTGCAGACAATGCAAAACTGCTAAGACATATAAGAAACAGTAAAGACTGTGAAATTCTGCAAGATGACCTGAACAAGATTTGGGAATAGAGTATGGAATGGGAGACGAAATTCAATGCGAAGAAATGTCATGTAATGGAAATGGGAAAGAGTGAAGGGAGACCAAAATGGACATATAAAATGGGAAAGGGAGAAATATTAAAGAAAGTTCAAGAAGAGAGAAATCTGGGAATGACAATACAAAATAATCAACAGCCGGAGAATCACGTTAATAGGATATTCGGTGATACGTATAAAATGGTGAGAAATATAGAATTAGCATTCCACTACATGGATAAGGATATGATGAAAAAGTTAATAACCAATATGGTTAGACCAAAATTGGAATATGCAGAGGTGTTGTGGTCTCCCCATAAGAAGAAACACATAAAAAAAACTAGAAAGAATACAAAGGATGGCAACAAAAATGGTTCCAGAACTGGGGGGATTGACATATGAAGAGCCACTGTTTCTGGAAATGGGAACTGCCATACACTGGGTGAGGCAGATGGCCCAAAGTGCAAGTCTAGGAAAAGATGCCGTGGCTGTTAGGAAAAGATTTCTTTGAATGAGGGCTTTCAGATTGCAAGGGCTAAAGCAAAAAGAGTGTCAACTTTTTGTTTTCAATGTGAAAGTAAACCTCACTTATGCATAACATGCTTTGCTGAGACACATTCCCATTGAAAGAATTAAAGTAAGTCTGGCTCAGTTTTTTTTTTTTTTTTTTTTTTTTTTTTTTTTTTACAACTGCATGGAACTATGCAACTATATCCTGGCCTTCAGAAACTTGGGTTAGTAAATGCTACAGGATATGTATTATTTATATAAAGAGGTACAGTGGGTGGAAGATCTACTCATACATCTGATCTTTTTTATGAGATGCTTGATGGTGTATTGTATACCCTTTTCACTGTCTTTTTATTTATTTATTATTTTTCTACCAAGAATAGTTGTTTCCTTTGTGAGGAGTTATTATTTTACAGCCATAAATTCAGATGTTGTGGTGTAATACAAAATTAAATGGATTTTGTGCTATTAAAAATATAAATATGTATGAAATTTTTCAATTGAAAATTTGTGTACTTGAAATAATAAAATCATCATCATCATTTCATCGACGCCTGCTCCTAGGAGCTCCCACCAGGGGATGGCCACGGCAGAAGAGCTTCCAACTTTCTCTATCCAGACACTCCCTCCTTGCCTGATCAAAGTTTCTCAAAGATCTTTCCTCCTCTCCCTAACATACTCTTGCACCCTATCCCTCCATTTCACTGGAGGTCATCCTCTAGCATTCCCTCCCTCTATCTCACTCACATACACCCTTCTGGTCATCTTACTCTCCTCCATTCGCTCCATGTGGCCAAAACACTTTAAAGTCTGTCGCTTCACTTCTTCCCTTCACCCCTGTGACGCATTCCAAAACGCTCGTACACACTTTCATTACTCATTCCATCCATTCTACTCACACCACAAGCACTCCTCAAATAACTCATTTCCACTGCCTGCACTCTAGACATCTGACTTTCATTCCAGACCCACGTTTCACTTGCATATGTGAGGGTTGGTACTATTATTGTATTTCTCAAATTCCTCTTTACCTCCATGCTCACACTTCTGCCATTCATGATTCGTCCCAAAGACCCTACCACCCTTCTTCCTTGCAATGCTCTTTCTCTTATCTCTCCCTCCGTACCACCATGCTTACACATAACTGATCCAAGGTACTTAAACTCATTGACCTCCTCCATTTCTTCACCATTCAAAATTATTTTGCATTCTTTTTCAAATTCAATTCCCACTCTATATGGGTATACAAAATCTACGACCTCACTTCTACTTCGCTCACAAACCATCACTTTACTTTTGTTGACATTTACTTTCAGCTTTCTCCTTGTACAGACACTATCAAAAACACTGACCAAATTCTGTAGGTCACTTTCATTTTCTGCAATGAGCACCGTGTCATCAGCAAACAGTATCGAATTTAGTACCCACTTCCTTCCCTCATCGAACATTCTTACTCCAACTTCTCCAACTTTGACCTTCATTTCTCTAATAACACCATCCATATAAATATTGAACAACCATGGTGACATGACACACCCTTGTCTTAAGCCCACTTTTATCTCAAAATGTTCACTTATTTCTCCAGTAATTTTGACATATGCAGATGCATCCTCATAGAAAGACTTTATTGCACTAAGCAGTTTTCCTCCCACACCATAAATCTTTAAAACATCCCACAATGCAATCCAATCGACTCTGTCATAAGCTTTTTCCAAATCCATGAAGGCAGCGTATAGTTTCTTTCCTTTTGCTATTATTTTTTCTCCTACCATCCTGAAGGAAAATATCTGATCCACACATCCCCATCCCTTCCTGAAGCCTCCTTGTTCTTCACTGATTTTCTCTTCTGTAAGTCTTTGCCACTCTCTATTATGACTTTTCCATATACCTTTCTGGGTATACTCAGGAGACTTATACCTCTATAGCTCCCACATTCCCCTCTCCTGCCCCTCCCCTTGTAAACTGGGACAATGATGGCTTTCGTCCAGTATGCTGCCCCCCCCCCCTCCCATGCTACTTCACATATCTTGACCATCCATTTCACGACTTCATCTCCTCCACACTTCAACATTTCTGCTGTGATTCCATCAATTCCTGCTGCCTTTCCATTTTTTAATCTTTTTATTGCCTGATTTACTTCTTCATATGTTATACTTCTTTCTTCATATACTCCTCCTCTACCTCTACTCAAAACTGCTGCTGTTACAGCTGCTGGACGTCCATCCTCAAAATTCATTAAGTTTTTGAAATATTCTCTCCATCTCTTTCACAGCTTCCCCGTCTTTCAACATCTTTCCATTCTCATCCATAACTTCATTTATTTTACTTGAGGAGATATTTTCTGCATTTCTTTTGTTTTTTACTTCTTTCCAATATGATTTCCTGTTCCCTTTATATTTTTCACTTAGTCTTTTTCCAAAGTCTTCATCAACTCTCTTCTTACTTTCTTTTATTGCTTGTTTTAATTTCATTTTGCATTCTCTATATTTCTTTTTCCTTTCCCTTTTTACTTGTTCAGACATTTCTTTCTTGAGTTTTCTTAAAAAGTTCCCTTTTCTCTTTTACTATCCTCCTTATCTCTTCTGTCCACCATGAATTTCCTTTTCTTTTTCCATCTCTCACCACTTTCATCCCTAACACTTTTTTTGTTATAGTTACCATTATTTCTTTAAATGTTCCAAAAACTTTTTCAATATTTGTATTATCTTTTACACTTTCCCATTTTTCACTTAAGGCCTCTGCCGTTTCATGGTTATACTCTCGTTTATTTATTTCTCCTGTAACTTTTCTATCTACAGTATTTCCTTTTTTACTTCACCTTTCTTTTCAAACACCACTTTTCTTTCAGCTTTAACTTTGCCAGCACTGCAAGATGGTCAGATCCATCAAACATTCCTCTTACTACCTTCGCATCACAAATATCTTTTCTAAGCCTTTCATCTACTGACACATAATCAATCAATCCTTTCTGCTCATTATCTTCTCCCCTCCTCCATGTGTATTGGTGGATATTCTTGTGCTGAAAGAAGGTGTTTGCTAGGAACATTCCCCTCTCAGCACAGACATCCACCAGGCACTCTCCATTTTCATTTTTCCCTGGTATCCCCCATTTTCCCACCACATCCATCACACATTCATCACCCACTTTAGCATTCATATCTCCCATCATAATGAGTTTCCTTTCTTTCTCAAAACTCTTCAGACATGTATTCACTCCATCCCAAACAGCTTCCCTTTCTCTCAGTCCTTTTTTACTTTTCACATTTACTGGTGCATAAATACACAGTTACACACCCATGCATACTTTTCTAAACCTACTTTTCCTTTCACCCACACAATTCTTGATCCCTTCCAACCATAATCAGTCACACCATTCCACACTCTTTCAGACATCACAATAGCACATCTTTCCTTACTCCTGCCTCAGTACTTCTCATCCATCCCCGTCCATACAGCCCCCCCAGGCACACCCTCCCACGTACCCTCTCTACCATCACTCACACCAGTTCCTCGAATATGTGTTTCACTCACTCCCAACACATCCACTCTACCATTTACAAAATTTTCAATCATCACTCTCCTCTTTTCCTCACCACCTAAACCATTCACATTAATGGACACCAGTCTCGTACATTCCTTTCTCTTCTGCCGCCCTCTGGCCATCGCTCCTGCCTCTAAAAACTCGATAAAAGTATTAGAGGCCACCGATGGGTGGCCAGTCCAATGTAATGTTATGGAGTCTTGCTCCTTGTCAAGGCTAAAAGGATTAAAACAAAGCAGCTGATGGTCGCTGCCCCCCAGTTACTATACCCCAGGGTATAGTAACGGTGCGCGCCACGTGAAGGTGAGGATGGGGTAGGCTACCTTCCCAGTCAGAGGGTAGCCATATTGCTCCTTTCCCAATACCCTAAACAAGGGAGCTCTACGCATAGGCAGCAAAACGCACCTCGAATGAACCTCATTGGTTACGATACTGCCACTGCGCACAGCAGTGATATTTTTTTATAATTTGTAAAAGAGAGAGAGAGAGAGAGAGAGAGAGAGAGAGAGAGAGAGAGAGAGAGAGAGAGAGAAGATAAAAGTGAAGAAATAGGCATTTGTACCACCAGTGGCGCAACACGCGATAGTTGTGAGCGCATGTTGTACCACCAGTGGCGCAACACGCGATAGTTGTGAGCGCATGTTGTACCACCAGTGGCGCAACACGCGATAGTTGTGAGCGCATGTTGTACCACCAGTGGCGCAACACGCGATAGTTGTGAGCGCATGTTGTACCACCAGTGGCGCATATCGCAGGCAATGTGTTAATATGGTTTAGAATATCAAATTTTTCAAAGCTATCTGAATTTAGATGCAATTATGATATTTCTCAGGTAATACTGTTATGTAAAACATATTAGATATATTTGCTATTAGAATGTAGATGTGAATTTTGTTTCCATGCAAAACTACACAGAATAAGTTATCAAAACTATTAGGAAGCACATATGCTGAATAATTCTTTCCAGTAAGACTGCACTGAATATTAGCTTTACAAAAAGATTTTAGAATATATCAGTCATTAATTGGAAGCATTCATCAGGAGGCACATTGCTTCATCCACCCTATGATGCCATCCCCTTCAAGCAAGTGTCCATGCAGGCTGCCTTCCTATCTTAGCACCCTCTGGTAGGATCCATCCATATTCTATCTATCTATATCTCCGACGCCTTGCTCCCTCACAGGAACTTCCCTCCAGGGGCCCTAGTGGCTGCAGCAGATGTATCTCCACCTCTCCCTGTTCTGGCACTCCCTCTCAGCACATTCAATCCTGCTACTTCCAACTCTCTTGCTCCAATACCCCCTCACCCTATTGATCCACTTCACAGGTGGTCTTCCCCTGACACCCCCTCCCTCAATCCTTCCCTCATACACTCTCTTCACGAATTCATTCTCCCCCATTCTCATCACGTGTCCAAACCATCTCAATGCACCATGCATCACCCACTTCTTTCGCTGTCACACCCATACCAAAGCGCTCCTACACACTTTCAGTACTTTCTCCATCCCATTCTGACACACCACATGCACAGTGAAAATGAGTTATATAAGAGTTGCATGTGGTGTGTCCATCCATCTTATTATATTATACCTCTAAACTAAATAAGTCATCATGAAAGCAAATGTACAGCCTATATTTATTCATGTTTTGCCTTCACAGCTTAGCAAGAAACAGGAAGCTGAATTTTGTGAGAATGAGTTACTGGCAGCCATGTACCACTCGCTGGTCCACTCCCCAACTGTGGGCACCATGCTGGGCCTGGAACACTCCTTTGCATGGGCCATGAGCTCTGTGGTAGCTCAGCGGGAAGAAGCTCTGCGAGAGATCAGTGAAAGGTGAGCATCCTTCAGCTGCAGCATTTGAATTTCTTCTGCCATGCAAATATAGGAACTCCACTTGACCTGAAGTTCCTTGGAACTGATTACTCACTCCTACTAACAAGTAGGCTTACCAAACATCCCTGGCTAGATTGGAGCCTCTCATTAAGTTGCTTCACCATTTGATAACTTAAGTACAGTATACTTTGTACTATGTTGAGATAGTTTTTTTTATAGTTTTTTTTATGAAAAGCATTGATGAATAAATTTCATGATGTATTCATATACTATGCATTCAAATTCCCAGTATTTCTTTGTATTCTTATTCTTATTCATAGAGAGTAGAGGCATTCCCAATTGAATTTTTGCTCCATCCGAAATTGACCTCTTTTTTGGCCACTCTATACTTGTTCAGGCTGAGTCAATATTTCTGTATAATATGACTTGCTATAGTCAAACCATTTGAGAGAGTCCGTTGAGGTGTTGACTTCCGCGGGTCCTTTCCTCCCCTCTGCTCTGCCACATAGTCCCAACATCTATTTTTTCCTCTCATATGTTACCTATAGCTAACATATGAGAAGAAGAGATAGGTGTTGGGACTGTGTGGCAGAGCAGAGGGGAGGAAAGGACTCGTGGAAGCCAGCGCCTCAGCGGACTCTTTGAAATGGTTTGACTATAACCCTTGATTCAATGCAATACTAATAAGCCTCTCAGTTGAGTTCCCTGTACATTCATGAGATAAACAGCACACATTGTGTACCTCACCCTTCACAGCCCTCCAAAATGGGCACCACACCACTACAACAGTGTGCATCACAAGGTTGGTGGGTAAATGATATTGGCACAGAGAAATTAATGCTTGGCTTCCTCCAGACAGACACAGGAGATGAGCAGCACCGTGAGCAAGGTCGGGCTGCAGCTGACGGATGATGATGTCAACAACTTGGCTGCACGGCACTTGGAAGACTCACAGTTGCTTGAGGTTCAGTGGGACTCCTCCATCTCTGTGCTACGGGAGGACCAGAAGAGGGATTTCAAGTCATTTGTGGAAGAGTCCTTTGCTGGGCGGGAAGCCTCCACGCCCGTCACACCCAAGTAACCGGCGATGGTTATATACTGGGCTTTGCAAGGACATGCCAGTTTTATTTTATTTATTTATTTATTTTTTTTTTTTATTATTTTTTTTACAGTAAAGGAAACAGCTCAAGGGCAAAAAAAAAAAAAAAAAAAAAGCCCCCCAATCACTGCTCATATATAAAAGAGTAAAGAGGAGTGGTTGAAGAGAGGTCAATTTCGGAAGGAGAGATGATCCTGAAAGTAATGATCTAATGTGGCATATAGCTTATTATTTATTTTTGTGATTTTCTCTCCATCTATTTTTGGTTGTCTTCTCTACTTTTTGGAGGTTACTGCTTTAGTTTTTTCTTTGTTGTTTTCTAGTCTTTGGTTTTTTTTCACCATCTATATACAGTAATCCCTCGCCAGATCGTGGTCTCGCTGTATCGCGGATTTTTAAATTGTAAATATTTAGTTTCATATCGCGGATTTTTCGCTATATCGCGGGATTTTGCATTATAGAGGTATTTTAATATTTTTTTATTATTTTACTTATTTTGCGTTAAAAGAAGCATTTTGTAGCCTAAAAAAATGTAAACAACATAAAAAAAATTAAGTAAGTATCAATAAGAACATATTAAAAGAATATTAAATTGAAATAAAATACGTAGCATACAACAGATGAGTAGACAAAGACTTGTACGTATGTAAAACGCAGCTACAGGCACTTCCGCTTGAGCTAGTTTGCCCACGTGTGATCGTACACGGCACACTATTGGCTGATGGATGGGAGGCGACCAACCAGAGCACTGTGTTCTGTATCCTGGGCACTGATTGGCTCAGCGACCGCATCATTTCTTGGTTCGTCAATGGTTAGCTTGGAGACAAAGGGAGAGTGTGTTACAGCTTGCTACCGTTAAATGCTCGAGAGGTTGGCAGTGAGGACCCGGACAGGATGAGGCAATGACTACACTTGAACAAGACTAAAGTCCCAAACTTGCTCAACATGATTACTCCAAGCTTATCTAGTTTCTTGGAACTCTTTGCATGCTGGAATAAACATGTGGATAGCTACTAAACCAAACAGCTTCTTGTGATCACAACTTACTGACCACACGAGTAACCAACATGTTGGTGACTGAGTTTCAGACTAGAATTTTGATGAGTTTCCCGTGAAATGTAGCCGACTTTGAATCTCTTGAGAAACTAGTGGTTGGGTGACCTTGTTCACACGGGCTGAGGCGAGATTCACAGAGATATGTGTGCTTATATAAGTAATATATATAAAATATAATATACAAATTATATAAATAATAAAATAAATATAAGGTCGCTACTTCGCGGATTTCGCCTATCGCGGGGGATTCTGGAACCTAACCCCCACGATAAACGAGGGATTACTGTATTTCTATTTTTTATTTATTGTTTTGGTGTTTCAAATATTTCTTCATCTCATTTTTATTCATCTTTTTGGCTAATCTCTTTTGTTTGTCTCATTTTATCCCACATTTTCTTTAGGTTTGTCTCATATTTTTCCTTATCTCCTTTGTTTGCCTCAATATTTCTTCATTTAATTTTCACTTGTTTCATTTTTTTCTCCTCTTAGTTTTTCCCCATCTCCATTTGATTTGTCTTATTTTTTCTTTACAATGCTTTGGTATGTTTCCCTTCTTCCTATCTCTTGATACCTCATTTTTTCCACTTCTCTTTGATACGTTTCTCTATTTCCCATCTCCCTTCTGTTTCCTATTTTTTCTTCATCACTTATTAGTTCATATCATTGCATCCTCAGAGACTTTATCAAGGGCGAGTCGGAGACAGTGCTGGTGGAGGCTACGGAGCCCAGCCAAGAGGAGAGCTTCACTATCCACCTTGGCGCACAGATGAAGCAGATGCACAACTTGCGTCTCCTCTCTGCCGATGCCCTCCAACTGTGTAAATACTCAACTCATAATGTAAGGTGAGTCAGGTAGGCTTTTTTTTTTTTTTTTACGGTAAAGAAAACCGCTTAACTTGGTAGTAGTGCCAGACCAAATTTGTGGCTTTACCATGTAGCAGCAACGGGCCAAATTTGTGCCATGATATAAACCCCCAAAAATAGATGATACATAAACTGATCACAAATGCTTTGATATATATTATGAAATGGTTTGTGTGAGGGGTGATTTTTTCTCATTTTTCTCGCTTGGAGGGACCATTAAGAAACATGATCCCCGCTGCTACCGGGTTAAGGGAAAAAAAAGAAAACAATAATGAAAAACAAAAACACAAATCACTGCTCCTATAAAAAAGAGTGAAGAGGAGTGGCCAAACGAGAGGTCAATTTACTAGCTCTATTACACCTGTTATTATCCTCATTTCATCTTTCTACTAACCTAATCATTACCTCAATCTCTGCTTCAATTGTATATTATTATTATTTTATTGGTTTCGATAGGTAAAGTTACTGGGATGAAAATAGTCAGGTTTTCTTACACTAACCTCATGTTTATTATAGTTTTTTATTAATTTTTGCATAAATCTTACTGCAGAAACTTTTGATTTCACTTCATCTTTATTTCATATTCACACTAACTTTGCCACTCAAGTTTCTTTTATTTTAGTTCATCTTTGATTCATCTTCACACTAATCTAACTCTGCCTCACAAGATCTACATTTCAATTCAACATCTTTATTTCATTGCAATCCTACCTCTTCTTTACCTCACAAGTTTTTATTTAATCTTTATACTACCCTTACTTTATCTTACTAACTTGCTTTTAAATTCATTAGATTCTTCCTAGTAAATGCTACTGAAAACTGCATCTTTTCTTTTTTATCTGTCGTCTTAGTCTCACAGAAGTGCTCTTTCTGAAAACCCTTCATGATGTATACAGTTCCTGACTAACCTACACAAAATTTCCAGTGACATCCCACCTCAGAGAATCCAGACATCAATGAGCCTGTACTCTCACAACCTTAATGGACTCGTGCTGCTTGTTGACGATCGCATCAACACCTACACAGGCATCAAGAGAGGTAAAGACTCCCATAGCAGGTTTTGTATGTCCGGGGAGACGGGTAGAAAATAAACCTACACACTGTATGCTGTACTGTATACTTCTTTAATGATATCTGGTGTCAGGGTCTGGAAACAATGTAAAAGACAGTATAACCGGCTTATTTCTTTGAGTAAATCTTTCCTCCTACTGTTATTATTTTTCTCTTTCATTGGGCAAATTTTCTTTTTTTCTTTCATTGGACAAATTTTACATGTCTAACTAATAAGTTTCCTGTTTCATTTGGCAATTTTGTCTCTTCCAACTAACTGTAACTTTCTTGTTTCATTAGGCAGCCACTCCTATCCTTGACTGTAGCCATTTTCCAGTGTCATTGGACAGCTTTTCCCTCCAAATTTAGCCATTTCCTGTTTTCAATGGCAAACTTTACTGACTAACATTTTCCTGATTATTTGGACATTTTTTTTCTGTTTGACTTTTTTTAACCATTTTCCTGCTTTTGTTCCTGTTTGTATTGAAAACAGAGTTACTGTTATGAAAATATCAACCAACAGTAGTGATATATACTAGTGATGACTAAATTACCAAAATGACCGTGATCATAAGTTGCCCTGCACTGATAAATAATCCAAAACAACAGTGACTTAAGTGTATCCGTGTATTGTGATGATGAAATTACCCAAAGTAGTGATAATTCTAAATCTATCACTGATCACATAACCCAGTCATTGGTGTTCCAAAATATAGCACATTCCTCCAATGCCATGCCTGTTTGAACCATAGGGGAGCTTCAGAGACACAGGTTGAAGCCCAGTGTGCAGCTCTGAGCTCCAGCCCTCAACTCTAGTCATTTTGCTTGATTTTATATATTTTTTTCTTTCTTCTCACTTGTTCCTCAGTTTTTTTAGTGTCACACAACACAATGTCCTTTTTCTTCATATAATTTTGCTCATTAATTTTAACTTTACTCATTACATATAAACTGTTTAGCTTTACATAATCTTTATTGCTCTATGCCAGAATATTATTAATTAAATGTATTGAATGTAGCTTTGTACGTACTGTAATTATGAAATACCACGAAACAGCAATGATCTTAAATACATTATAATTTATTGGTGGACAGACTTTGGGCGAGTGTGTAGGAAGTCCACCGAGCTGCATTTCGTTGACCTTGAGGACCAACTGGAGGCAATACGCAACACGGTGCCACAAGTGGTGCAGTGGCGGCGCGACCACCCGCCACCCCAGTACGACTGTGATGACGATGCCCCTGTGAGTCTGCCCTGTGGTGAGATGCTACTAAAAAGAGAGAGATCATAATTATCTTCCAGCTGACTGACAGACAGAGAGAGGATTGACAGTGCAAAAAAGGCATATAGTATTCTTTACCTTTCTCTTTATACCAGTGAGATTATGAAGAGCCTAGAGGCAACCATACATGCCTTCATTCCCTTATGCTCTCCTTACTGTCCCCCACTGTCTCACCCCACTCAACTCACCTCAGCCTCCATCCCCAGCCTCCGCCACCAGTTCCACAACACCTCAAGGCCGGGGACTTCTACATCACCCGCCACTCCAACCTGGCAGATGTCCATGTGATGTTCCACATGGTGGTGGATGATACCCTACACACCACTGACATTAATTCCCGACACCCAGTCATCCTTGGCCTCAGGAATGTTCTTAAGGTACAACCTGGTGCAGATTTCCTTATAATTAGATTTTTCCTTCATCTCTTGCATTGGCTTAGGATAAGGACTCCGAAAGCCTTGAGCCATAAGGTACCTCTTTGGCTCAACATCACAGTCCACCTTGCATCTCAAGGGCCCAGGCTCAAATCCCAAGTAGTTTGTCAGGGAAAGATTTACCCCGAATAAAACAATTTCTCATGCGCTTTAATAAGTGGTGAAAGTGGTGGCTTAGAAGTGTGTGTCTTGTCTTGTGTATGTCTCCCCAGTTGGGGCCAGAAATGGATGGCTCTCATTTTCTCAGAGGGTTTCAGGTTGCACTGCCATAGAAAATGTAAGATTAGTAACTTAAGAAAGTCAGTGAACAAAGAAAGCCAATCTAAATGGGAGAAGGAAAGCCATGTAATGGTGTAAGGTTTAGATAAGGACTCTGAAGGCCTCAGGCTATAGGGTTTGGCTCAGCAGTAAAGAGTTGGGCTAGCATCTTGATAGTCTGGGTGGTTTGTTTGTAAAAGGATTCATTTTGAGTACTAAATCAATTTCTCATATTCTTTGAGAAGTGGCAACTCCCACCATAACAGTAATCTAACCCTACCAAGCAATGTAATCTAACCTAACCTAGCCTAGTAATGTAGCATAACCCCCCGTTCACACATATACACATGCATATCTTTAGCATGCAACTGAGCTGTCTACATGACATAACTTTTGTATTATAGGTGGCGTGTTTGGGGGACATCACCACCCTCACCATTCCTCTACTCCTGACCAACACTATGTCGGAGGTGAGCTTTTCCAACACTTTTATGTTGACTCCTTCACTCAGCCAGCAGAGTTTACAGTTTTTGTGAATATCTAGAATACCTTCTACTTTATTTTCCCTTTAACCCTTTCCATACGGTGACGCAGACGTCGGCGCCACAGTATAGAAAGGGTTAAGAGGAAATGGAAGTGGATTAATCCTCTTTTAAATCTCTTGATCCTCCTCTAAACCTCTTCCATTTCCTCTTAAAAGGTTTAGAAGAGATTAAGAGAAAATGGAAAAGGATTAAGAGGTTTAGAAAAGGATTAACCCTCTCCATACGGTGACGTCAACAGTGACGCCAATGTCAGCGTCACCGTATTGAAGGGGTTAATGATTTTACATTTTTTCCCCATTGCCAGGAAATGACCATGTCGTGGTGTCAGAAACGTGCTGAGCTGGTGTACAAGTGCATCAAGGGTTTCATGATGGAGATGTCTTCATGGGGCGGTGCTGAGATGAAGAACATGCAGTTCCTCGTGCCCAAGGTGGGGTCAGGATGTTAATTGGTGCCTCTGATGCATACATGCATACTCACACACTCAAACGTGCATGCATGCACACTGTTTTCTTTTAAGGTGTGAACTTATTTATCAGTAATTGTCTATTAACATAGCTACTATAGGCTTCCTTTTTTATCTGTTCTTTCCCCACCAGAACTGAAACCTGTCCCAGAATATTTTGTCACCTCCTCCTCCTTCTCCCCATCTTCCTCCTCCTCCTCCAGGATCATCATCATCATTTCGTTTAACGTCCATTTTCACTCTTCCTGAGTTTTATGGCTCTCCTCCATTCTCCTCTATTCCTCCTCCTCCAGGATGTGGAAAGGTATCTGGATCATGAACAAGTCAACAGTACCCAACAACTTTTCTCTGCTGTTGTTGAAAGAACTTAACCCTTTCACGCACCAAAAGTTTAATAAGTTTCTTTTTCCACTGCGACATCCGTCCAGGGCTCCCTCGGGGGCCTCGCAGAATGGCCTGACCGTGCGGCGAAAATTTTTATCGTGTTATCAATTTCACCCACAAGTTTTCTTTTTTTTTTCTGGCATTATTATATATCATTGGTTTTGGAAGAGATTATTCTGCATTATGGAAGAAAAAAATATCAAGAAATGCAAATAAATAGCGACGTTTACCGAATCTGAAAAAAAAAAAAAATTAAAGGGACGACAGTCGCGCTCACAGTCCGCCTGCTGAGAGGCAACTAAAACACGGGCAATTATCACTTTAAATCCAATGGCACGAGAGAGTTGACAATTAGTTTATTTTATAGGTCTAACTTGGATCTTTGACACAAAAAAAATTGACGCAATTTTGAAAGATACCTTATTTTTGGGCAAATTTTTAAAAGTTTTTGACGCGATTTGAGTCAAAAGCTCAGATGTAGACGATTCCGTTTTGACGCGAATTGCGTCGTGGTGTGTGAAAGGGTTAAACAGCAAATACTTCAGCCACTCACAGCATTCAGGTTTTCAAGTATACCTGAAAAAGTTCAGCAATGTCCATCATTCCAAGTTTTCTGATTTACAAACCAACTCAAGAACTAGAATAACAGCCTGCCTATTCAACTGAGGCAATAGAAAGACATTGGTGGGAGTTTCATCTCAATCCAAGTCATCCACCAACTCCTATTGTCTGTTTTATTTCATCTGTTTATCAACAAAGGTGGAATTTACATGGATGTGGCACCTGCGCATTTCTAGTTCTTGAATATGTGAAAATCAATTGTTGTGATTGATATTCAAGTTATGTTTAGGTGTACAAAAAAAACTAAGTCCTTATAAATCCCAAACAAGGCGATATGCATCGATAGTCTACCATACAAGCACACGAAAAGACAAGATTATATCAAACAGTATAGTCAGATCATACTCGAACAATCTATCTATGGCCTTTCAAATGCCTATAATTCATCTCATTTCAGGTACATTACAAGACATCTGACTCTGCAACTGCAAGTAAAGGGTATTGTAATAATTTACTGCATGTAAATAAGGATTATTATTCTAAATAACATGAAATAGTAAATAATAACTTTTGATTGTGATGCTAGGCTATTTAGAGTACTACCATGTTATTTACATGCAACGAATTATCAAAATTCCTGATGTATAGGCACTTGCAGACCCTGATGTTATTTTATGTGCCTGCAATGAGATGAATTATAGTAATTTTGAAACACTGATCTCTTATATAATAGAAATCAGTGATTTGAAAGGCCATAGATCATTTGGGTATGATGTTAATAAACTGTTGGATACAAGCTTGTCTTTTCACGTGCATGTACGGTAGATTATCGATGCAAGTCAGTATGTTTGTGGTTTATATAAGAGGGTTTGAGGGTTCTGTGTATACACAAACATTCAATAATAGAACCAAAAATAAACTGTTGAGCTTCACGCAATAATGAACTGACAATGCCCAGGTGCCACATTTACGTTCGCGAGTGGACAGACGGAATGAAATGGACCATAGTAGAAGTAGTTACTGTACAAACTATGAACTCCTTTAAGAATCACATTGACTGTGACTCTGTTGCAACAGGAGTAAACTGAATGTACACACCAAAGTGTTTTCATCTGCATCATCCATGGACCATGTTTCCTCCTCCTCCTCTTCCTCCAATACCACAGAAGTCCTAATGCATGGTTTTCATTACAGGGCATTTCTGAAGAGCTTTTCCAGCACTTGGCCTCCATGCTGCCCAACATCTTCAGAGTCTCCAACCCTCTGGTCGTCAAGTCCTCTTAGCACCAGGGTGGAGGAAAATTAAGAGTGTAAATGTAATGCAACTGAGATTTGTCATGTATGATAGTGATATCTTTTGAATTGCATACCTGCCTCTGGTGGTGTATAAGAAGGTAGGAGGTTTCTGGTTCAGGAAGAGGAGGCAGGCAGTCCAAGAGCCATAGGAAAATAAAAAGTCCCCAAACATGCTTCTCGTGGTAAGAGGACAAAAGGAGTTGCTTTGTGGTAAAGATTGTGATACTTGGGTATGTATTTGATCCTCTATTTACTATTTTTTTATCTATTTATTATTATTATTTTTTTTTCAAGTTAAAATAGTGTTTGTTACTGTGATATTAACCACGGCATATGACCTCAGACTAAGCTGATTGGGAAACTTGGTAGTATGCCAGATTTTGTGAAGTTATGAATAGGAGTAGTATACCAGGTTTTGTGAAGTTGTTAATAGTAGTAGTATGCCAGATTTTGTGAAGTTATGAATAGGAGTAGTATGCCAGCTTTTGTGAAGTTATAAATAGGAGTAGTATGCCAGATTTTGTGAAGTTATAAATAGGAGTAGTATGCCAGATTTTGTGAAGTTATGAATGGGAATAGTATGCCAGGTTTTGTGAAGTTATAAATAGGAGTAGTATGCCAGATTTTGTGAAGTTATGAATAGTAGTATGCCAGATTTTGTGAAGTTATGAATAGGAGTAGTATGCCAGATTTTGTGAAGTTATGAATAGTAGTATGCCAGATTTTGTGAAGTTATAAATAGGAGTAGTATGCCAGATTTTGTGAAGTTATGAATAGTAGTATGCCAGATTTTGTGAAGTTATAAATAGGAGTAGTATGCCAGATTTTGTGAAGTTATGAATAGTTGTATGCCAGATTTTGTGAAGTTATGAATAGGAGTAGTATGCCAGATTTTGTGAAGTTATGAATAGGAGTAGTATGCCAGATTTTGTGAAGTTATAAAGAGGAGTAGTATGCCAGGTTTTGTGAAGTTATGAATAGTAGTTGTATGCCAGATTTTGTGAAGTTATGAATAGTAGTTGTATGCCAGATTTTGTGAAGTTATGAATAGTAGTAGTATGCCAGATTTTGTGAAGTTGTTAATAGGAGTAGTATGCCAGATTTTGTGAAGTTGTTAATAGGAGTAGTATGCCAGGTTTTGTGAAGTTATGAATAGGAGTAGTATGCCAGGTTTTGTGAAGTTATGAATAGGAGTAGTATGCCAGATTTTGTGAAGTTATGAATAGGAATAGTATGCCAGATTTTGTGAAGTTATAAAGAGGAGTAGTTTGCCAGGTTTTGTGAAGTTGTTAATAGGAGTAGTATGCCAGGTTTTGTGAAGTTATGAATAGTAGTAGTTTGCCAGGTTTTGTGAAGTTATTAATAGGAATAGTATGCCAGGTTTTGTGAAGTTGTTAATAGGAGTAGTATGCCAGGTTTTGTGAAGTTATGAATAGGAATAGTATGCCAGGTTTTGTGAAGTTATGAATAGGAATAGTATGCCAGGTTTTGTGAAGTTGTTAATAGGAGTAGTATGCCAGGTTTTGTGAAGTTATGAATAGGAGTAGTATGCCAGGTTTTGTGAAGTTATGAATAGTAGTAGTATGCCAGGTTTTGTGAAGTTGTTAATAGGAGTAGTATGACAGGTTTTGTGAAGTTATTAATAGGAATAGTATGCCAGGTTTTGTGAAGTTGTTAATAGGAGTAGTATGCCAGGTTTTGTGAAGTTATGAATAGGAATAATATGCCAAGTTTTATGAAGTTATGAATAGGAGTAGTATGCCAGGTTTTGTGAAGTTTGAATAGGAATAGTATGCCAGGTTTTGTGAAGTTATGAATAGGAGTAGTATGCCAGGTTTTGTGAAGTTATGAATAGGAATAGATTATAAGTAATGAGCTAAAGATGTAGAAATGTTCAAGTGCTCATGATGATAAAGTGATGGGATAGGGCAAGGCCATATTTTTTATTCATCTCTGTATAGGAAGTGATTAAGTAACATTACTGAAAGTTAAATGTGTATGACTGTATAAATGCTCATCATAGTAACCTAGTGAAAGAAGATAAATATTTTGTAACTTATGTATATAGGAATAGATTAAGTAAGATGTCTCAAAAGTTTTATGTGTATGATTGGTCCTCTCCGTGTTGCCTCTGATATTTACCTGGAGATTCAGCTCTGCATCATGGGCTGAAAATGTGTGGAGATTTGAGGAATCCCTTGCCCTGTATTGGAGCTAGTGCAGTGCGGTGACGGCATGATGAACGAGCCTCCCATAACCCACTTAGCCAGGGGGTTACCTCTTTGGCCGATTCGGTAGGGAGTGGCTCTCTCGTCACGCTGGTCACGGGTTCAATCCCAGGCAGCCGGGGATCGAACCCGCGACCAGCATGACGGGAGAGCCACTCCTTATCCAGAACGTATCATACATATGGCAGTGCACGAGTGAAGTATAAAACAAAACTATATATCTTGTCCATTGAATAGTCAGGTTAAAGACAAACTGGTCATTCTTAACCCGGTAGCAATGTCGGGCCAAATTTGTGGCTTTACCGTGTAGCAGCGACAGGCCAAATTTGTGCCATGATATAAATTTAACCCCCCAAAATAGATGATACATAATCTGATCACAAATGCTTTGATATATATTATGAAATGGTTTGTGTGAGGGGTGTTTTTTCTCATTTTTCGCGGTTAGAAGGACCATTAAGAAACATGATACCCGCTGCTACTGGGTTGATAGAGTAATGAAACGGATGAAGAAAATATATAATGTTGGAGTAGCTACTGTGAGGCTCCTTGTCATTGTTGATAGAGGAGGAAATTATGAGAGGAGTGGATAATAGAGACAAAGAAGGATGCTTAAAGAGGAACAAACAGATATATAATGAAATAATTAATAAACGCAATTTGCTGCCGGTGTGATATAATTGCTGGTGCCGAGAGAAAATAATGAAAAGGATAAAAAGAAGGTTGCACATGGCCAGCCTCATTAATTGTCACTGATTGAAAGAGAAAGAATAATGATCAGGGGAAGAAAGAATTAAAGAAAAGAGGTTACACATGGCTACGTATAGACTGATTGTCATTGTTGAGAGAGAAAAGAATATTGAAAAGGGATGTAAATAAGCTCAAAGGGAGACCCACGAAGCGATATAGGTAAAACAACCCCCCCCCCCAAAAAAAAAAAATGGAGATTGATAAAGTTTATTAGAGAAAAAATAGAGGGATATAGGCCTACTAGTGTACAATAGTGAGATAGGGAAGACAAGCGCCACTGAAAAGCAAAATGGGTGAGTAAGCAGAATTATAAATAAAAGATCGAGGAACAATAAAAGGAGAACCCAAAAAGTGATACAAAGCGTAATTACAGGTAAAAAAAAAAATAGTGGGGGAGAGATTGATTGCGTAACGAGTGTGTCTGTAAACAGAAATGAGGATTAATTAAGAGAAGGAATTAAGACCCAAGAAGTGCGTTAATTAACAGGTAAGAAAATTTAGTGGGAGATAGATTGATTGCGTAACGAGTGTGTCAGTAAGCAGAAAGAGGATTAATTAAGAGGAGGAAGACCCAATTAAGAAGTGAAACAAAGCGGTACAGGTTTTAAAAAATAGTGGGGGCCGATAGATTGATGGCGTACCGAGTGTGTAAGTAGAAAAGAGGATTAAGAGGAGGAAGACCCCAAGAATTAAAGTGATAGAAAGGGTTATAAAAAAATATTCCCAACGAAATGAAATGAAATGAAATGGGGGATATATTCATTGCGTAACGAGTGTGTCAGTAAGCAATAAAGAGGATTAAGAGGAGAAAGACCCAAGAATTAAGTGATAGAAAGGGTTATAACAGGTCAAAAAAATATCCCCAAACGAAATACCGAAAAAAATGGGGGATAGATTCATAATTCATTGGGTAACGAGTGTCTCAGTAAGCAGAAAAGAGGATTAAGAGGAAGAAGACCCAAGAACTGATAGAAAGCGTTTAATTATTAACAGGTCAAAAAATATCCCCAACGTACGAAATACCGAAAAAAAGTGGGGGATATATATATATAGATATTGACTGCGTAACGAGTGTGCCCGTAAGCAGAAAAGAGGAGGAAGACCCAAGAAGTGATACAAGGTGATAGAGGTCAAAAGAAGAGGAAGAGAGCGAGAGAGAGAGGAAAAAAAAAGGTTGCGCATGGCGAGGCTCAGGTGGCGGCGGCGCGGCGGAGAAGAAGAAGAGGAAGAGGAGGTTGTTTTTCTCGCGCCATTTCCCGGTGTGTTGTGTGTATTGTGTTGCGTGTGTTGAAGCTGCCAGGCCCAGGACACGGGTGCGGGGAGCCATGTCCATCTCCATCGACAAGGACGCCTTCTTCCGGCGCATGAACAAGGTGTACTCGTCCTGGAAGGTGAGACACGGCGCGGGGAGACACGGGGACACAGTAATTAAGAGACAGACAACTTTTTAACCCCTTCCTGTATCCTCATTTGCAACTTTTTCCCTCCTCTTCGTGTTTTCTTGTTCAGTATACGTATTCAGTCCCTCCCGCTCATCTTCGCCTATCACTTGACTTTGAATTATGTTTTTTGGTGCGAGAAGAACACGACTCAACGAGACACGCAACTTTTTATCTTCCTATATATGTTCTTGTGTTATACGTATACACTTCTATCCATTCATCGTTGCTTATCGATTTACCAGTATAACATTAAGCTATGTAGGTGCGGGAAGAGTTTAGCGCAATACTTGCGAGATTACTTTTTTTTGTTTTCCTCATGTGTTCTTGTGTCATGCGTATTCAGTTCCACCCATTCATCTTAGCTCATGTATTAGCTGTATATGATCATGGTTGTAGGCGCCAGAGGAGGGGAGGGGCGAGGCACTCGGCAGGTACAGGTGTGGGGGTGACAACAGGACACTTCTCTCCGCTTAGTGTGTTCATGTTTGTGGCATCGGTCGTGTCCAGTCACCATTACCCTTCAGTCACCTGTATTTCTGATCAACTTTTGCAATAAACTAAGCAGCAGTTTGGTAAGTTTAGTTGTGGGTCCCTCTAAATCAAGGGTTCTTAAACTGGGGGAGTCGCCCCCTAGGGGGGGGGGGATAGTAATTTCCAGGGGGTTGCAAACCCTTGAGGAAAAGTTAGAATTCCTGTTGTTGAAGTATTTATTTTCTGAAGATCATGGACTATTATTTTTTTATAAAAAAATGGAAAATTATTGTCATTGTTAACTTTGATATTTTATAATCAATTAAAGGTATTATTCTAGTGTTTGCCCATACTCACCCCTCGCAACCAAAATTGGCTAGGGGGCCATTGAGACTTCGGGGAATGCAGTGGTAAACATGAAATGCGTCGCAAATGCATAGTTTTTGAGTTATGAGGGGTTGAAAAATACCCTAGATGTAGGGAAATTCCTTACAATTACTTAGATGTAGGGAAATTCCTTACAGTTACTTAGATGTAGGGAAATTTCATACATTCCGTTTTTTTTTTTTACAATGTACGGAAACCACGCAAGGTAATTATTGAAAATCACTCCGCACCTCGAAAATACGACATTACGCCTCCATATTGTACTTAAGGGCATATTATACATACGGACGATGTGTTTACATGGCAACGGCATTGCAATATGAGCAGCGTTGCCAACGATCCGGTTAGCAATGATACGCTAGGCGAGACCAGGTCCACCACACGTGGTTATTTTTATTTTTTTTATGGAACACGCACCTTTACCTAATACTATTTCCGATGGTATGCTAGGTTAGCGATGGTACGCTTAGTTAGCCATTAGCCCACGCATGTGAGACCAGTCCACCACGCGTGGTTATTTTTTTTTTAGAACACGCACCTTTACCTAATACTATTACCGATGGTACGCTTGGTTAGCGATGGTACACTTAGTTAGCCATTAGTCCACACATGTGAGACCAGGTCCACCATGCGTGGTTACTTTTTAGTTCGCCATTAGTCCACACATGTGAGACCAGGTCCACCATGCGTGTTTTTTTTTTTTAGAACACGCACCTTTACCTGATACTATTACGCTTAGTTAGCCATTAGCCCACGCATGTGAGACCAGGTCGTAAAGTTCGGTTGGAGTAGTTTAAATATGCTCCCCCACCCAAATACCCCGAGTTCACGCAGGTCCCCCAAGATCGTTGGGGGAAGGGGATTAATTTGGCTTCTTTACTTTTAAGCACTTTTTTTTTTTTTTACTATGATATATGGAGGCGTATTATTGTATTCTGGAGGCGCGGAGTCAATATCCACAATCACCTTGTATACTGGGAATACGAGCCCGTGAAGCAGATTCAAAATCCAGTTGGTAAGGATTCACGTGTTCGAACAGCTCAGGCAAGAGGTTCAAGAGCCTGCACTTCCTGCACAAGCCACAGTAATGTTAAAGGCGCGGTGTTGGATGGATCCCGGCTAGCTGGTGGTTTTACTTGTGTCAGTGA
The DNA here is from genome assembly GCF_024679095.1 of Eriocheir sinensis. Lineage (NCBI taxonomy): Eukaryota > Metazoa > Arthropoda > Malacostraca > Decapoda > Varunidae > Eriocheir > Eriocheir sinensis. Next base: position 2,893,002 of record NC_066561.1, read on the forward strand.
TAAACAATGAAGATACACTGTGTTTGGTGCCACGGACTCTAATTGGAGGACAGAAACCTTGCGATGAGGTGACAACCTACTAGAGAGAGAGGGCATGAGTGTGGTGGAGGCGTTTATGTGAGCACAGATGGCCGCTGGTGCCACGCCAGATGGTGAGGTGAGCATCGTTTGGTGGGTTCACTACGCTTCTCTCCCAAAACAAGCTTGGGGATCCACTGAGTGCGTGGTTTTCGTATGGGAAACACTAAATTCGTTGCAAACACTTATTTTAGTGGTGGTGGGAGGAAAAATTCCCTAAATTTAGGGAATTTCCCTAGATCTAGGGAGTTTTTATCCCCCCCCACTAAAAAAAATACGCGAATGTGACGGATTTCGTGTCCCCCACCCGAAACCCGGCATTCCCACCAGGTCCCCAGGCTTGTATGGTGGGGAGGGGGGAGTATGGGCAAACATTAGAATTTTACCCAGTTAAACTTACCATTGTTAATAAACCTGGGAGTGAATTTTATTTATGTATGTAAGGGGTGTGTGGAAGGAAGTTTAAGAACCTCTGCTCTAAATTTTAGATAGTAGATAGTTCTCCACAATATAGAGAAATTGAACTACATATATCAGAACCCCTTGGTCATATGTTATTATGAGGTATATGCAGGAATTGAAATTCAGATAATCTTTTAACCCTTTCCATCCGTGACGCAGACATCATCATCATCATCATCATTTCATCGATGCCTGCTCCTAGGAGCTCCCACCAGGGGATGGCCGCGGCAGAAGAGCTTCCAACTTTCTCTATTCAGACACTCCATCCTTGCCTGCTCAAAGTTTCTCAAAGATCTTTCCCCCCTCTCCCTATAATGTAGTCTTGCACCCTATCCCTCTGTCGACGCCACAGTATGGAAAGGGTCAAGAGGAAATGGAAGAGGATTAATCCTCTTATAAACCTCTCAATCTTCCTCTAAATTCCTCTTAATCCTCTTCCATTTCCTCTTAAGAGGTTTAGAAGAGGACTTACAGTGACGCCGTCGCGTTGTCGCTGGAGTGAAGGAGTTAAATACAATGAGTATCTAGGAATAGGGATAATATTGAATTATTGGTAGCTGTCTCACCTGAGATTAATGATTACACAACGTGTTGTATTTTGGTCTCTGCACACTGCAGTAACTAATGGATGAGTGCATCCAAGCACACTGCATTATGGTAGTGTGTGGGGGGGTGTCAGGTTATGTCAAATTTTTAAAGTTTAATTTTAAGTTTTAAAAGATTGTTTACCTTAATGTGCTCTTACCTCGCTTCCTACCTTACAAAGTACTCTTTTGTCGTTCAGGTCTTCTACTAAATTTCAAATCTCCTGGGAAGCCACAAGAAAGAGTGTAAAGATCAAATAAGTGTGAAAATAGCAATGAAAGTTGTGTGTAAACTTGTGCATTAGGGAAGGTTGAGTAGCCCATTTCGATGAAATATGGAAACACGGGGGTCAAGGGGGGTGAAGCCCCCTGTTAGGAGGCTTATGTATATTCACTCTTCTCTTAGTGTCTCGGAGGGAGTGGAGGGGAGCTAAGTCCCCCACAGCCTTCCTCCAGTCTTGTGGCACCTCACCCTGTTCCCAGACTAGATTATACATGCACATTACACCTTCATGTTTTAGCATTTCTGCTGTTGGGCCATCAGTGCCAAAGACCTTTCCTACATTTAACTTTGCTTCTCGTCATTCCTTTTCACAAGTACACCCCATCACTCCCCTGTATCCTGCAAGTGTCACTTTCATTCTCCTATTTCTCTTTGTACATAGAAGAACCTTTCTTCACCAGGTATTATTCTGATATGTTCTTACCAAAATCTTCATATACTGTCTACTTTCCCTAACCAATCTTTCATCAATGCCTTATTTTCTGTACTTTCATTTCTCACCTCTTAGCACATTCTCTTTAGTCTTGCTTCTTTTCAACTGCCTCTTCTATCTCATCTGTCCACTATGCATTCCCTTTTTTCCCTCTTCTATGCACCCCATATCAAACTACTTCCTTAGTTGCTTTAGTCACTGGACTCATAAGATTCTCAAACACCTCACTCTCTCCAGCAATGTTTTATCCCTACTCCTGCTCTTTCAATGAATTCTTTCACATTCCTTTCATATACAAGCTACAGGTATATATACATCTGCCTGCAGCCATTACTAATCTACTGCAGAACAAAGGCCTTTTACAAAAGTCTCCACCCTCTGATGTTAGTGTGTGCCATCCTGCTCCTGCAAATCCTCTAATATGTCACTGCTAAAGAGGGATTCTGGGTTTAAGAGGGAAAAATTGAAAGTTAGTGTGGGCAAGAGTAACGTTCTGGTATTTGAGAGGGCAAGAAAGCAGACAATCGATTTTGCAAAGCCATACAGATTTGAGGCAGGGAGCACAAGTGTAATGCCTGGTTGGGAGAAGGGAGGATTCAGGAAGCGATACAGTTCAGTCATTACTAATGCCGAAGGGACACTATTCCTTGCTTATCTACATAAAGGAGAAGAGGTGTGGAGGTGGTGGACTTCCAAGTCGACCATGGTGAAATCACCTAAACTCTTAACAAGTAAGTAAGACAAATAATAAAACTATACTAAAACTTGTCTTTGTTTCACAGAAGGCGGAAAGCAATAAGGAGGATGGGCTGGGGAAGGCTGATGCATTGGTGTCTGTGGTTGGGGCTGACCAGGAGGTGATCTACTCCAAGTCCACTGCCACACAGACCTGGCTCTTTGGGTATGAACTCACAGACACCATTATGGTTTGCTGTGAGAAGGCTGTGTACTTCCTGGCCAGCAAGAAAAAGGTGAGTTGAACCTTGATGTACACACACCTGCACAACTCTGTACTGTAGTGGTCAGTGTGCTTGCCTCACAACCTAAAGTTCCCAGGTTCAATTCATGGCTAGAGTTGAAACACTGGGCATTTTCCTTTAATTTGTGCCCTCGATGATAAGCAATAATTCTCAATTTGTTTGCCTATAATTTTCAACAAGTTCAGGTAAACTAAACAGTTTACATGTATTACTTTTCTGGGACATTTAATTACATATCAATTTCTTGGGCATTGTCTTTTATGTAGTGATTAAGAATGGATATTGATAAGTACATAAGTTGCTTCTTTCAGATACAAATCTTGGAAGGTCTGGAAAAGAACAAAGATGAGAACAGCAATGTTCCTCCTGTAAAGCTTCTTGTGAGGGATAAGGTGAGTAGCTTGAGAGAGAGAGAGAGAGGTTGGTTGTTTGTGTTGTTGACCGAGTTCCTTTGACAAACTCTAAAAGAGAGGCTTTTCCGTACAACTGTAGTGCCTCGGATGTTGAGCGTATTTACTTAACCCTTAAATACAATTATGAGCAGGTCCTTACAACTTCATCATGTGTACATGACATTGGCAGAGTGACAAGGACAAGGCAAACATCAGTAAGTTGATCGAGGCAATAAAGCAGAGCAAGGGTGGCAGCAAGATCGGGGTGTACGCCAGGGACAAGTTATCCTCGGACCTCATTGATGCCTGGAAGAAGGCCGTCAAGGAAGCCAGCTTTGAGCAGGTAAGATGAAGACTAAAAGAACTTTTGTATTTTTTTCTTTCCAGTAATGTGAGGGTGACTATCTTCTAAAGGTATATAGTATATATATATATATATATATATATATATATATATATATATATATATATATATATATATATATATATATATATATATATATATATATATATATATATATATATATATATATATATATATATATATATATATATATATATATATATATATATATATATATATATATATATATATATAAAGGAAATTAGTTAATATAATATGAAGAAGAAAATAAGAATAAATGAAAAAATGTTTCAGTTTTTCTTACATACCATATTTGACGGCTTATAAGACACCCCTCCCAATTTGGGCAGGCATTTGAAAAAAAATATATAATAAACGGGTTTGAACTAAGAATGTCAGGTGAAGATTTTTCGCCTGACATTCGTAGCCCTCCCCAACTATCGGGTCATTTTTGAAGTCTCATGTGTATTCAGATCCTTATTAAATCCCAATACTTTACATTTAAAACCCTTAATATTTGCTGGGACCAACCAGAACTGGTCCTTCTTAGAGACTCCTGGATACTTACTGCTCTGAGGCTTAAACAGACATGGTGGATACAGCGACACTGTCAGAGGGGTAATGGGTAGAAAGTTTGTACATCACATTATTTATTATCATTCTACATCATAATTCTAGTTATTGCAATATTTTAATACATTTTAAAAACATAAGGAAGTGTGAAATTTCAAACTTGAATGTGCTTCAAGGTTTGTTGCCTCCCTTCTCCCTTGTTGTTTACCTGCAACAATAAACTATCAATCAACACGTATGTAAAGTAAGAATGTTTAAAGATGAGCGTAAAATGGAGAAACAGGCACTTGTAAATATCAAATAAATTGATAATAACCTATCTTCTCAATATCTTGTCAATATTATCCATATATTGTTTGTGTTTATCTATCAAACAAAGTTAAACAGTTTTATGAAGGTCTGTCTTACATCAATGATCCCTGTCTACTAAGGAAACGTAGTGTGTCTTGCACCTGTTGTCAGGTTTGGTGTACAAAGTTACTGTCCACTAGTTTGTTTAGGTACAAGCATTAGGTCACTTAATTTTCTTAATGGCTGGTGTCATTTTATATGAAGTAGTGGTAAGTACAACCATTATACATGTTACTTTAGAAGAGAGTTGCCGTTATTGCTGTAAAAGTGATCGCCACCTTGTTTACGTTTGTAGAGAGGTTAGTAGTTTAATTTAAGTGCCATTGCTGCACTAAAACAACTAGCCGGTGACCCAAAGCTGAACCTTAACCTTATGAGACGCAGAGTGATTTTCAGGGACTTTTTTATTTATTTGTAAGCCGTCAAATACAGTAATACAAAGATTGATGGACACATTTTAAAAGGTGGTGGCAAGTTCTTTTTATATTAGATATATTTTATTTACTTATATGCTCATTTAAGTTTTACTGCACATGTTTATTATATTGCTTGACAGCTTTTTTGCCTTATTGCAAGTTGAACTTTATCCTCTTCGGGTTTGTGATAGTAGATTGTAGTAGTTCACACTACAATTATCAAACCATAAGACCATCAAGTTCAATTTGCTATATGGCCCAACTTTATTATGGTCTTGCTTTTCTATATCAGTTTGGGAAAGGGAGTTATTTTCCACTTCAATTTCTCTTCCATCATCCATTATGTTTGTGTCAGGTTGACATGAGTCCCAACATGGCTCTGGTGATGTCCTCCAAGGAAGAGTCAGAGCTGACCACCATCAAGAAGGCATGCACTGCCACTGTGGAAGTCTTCTCCAAGTACCTCAAGGAGCAAATCATGGACATCATCGACAGAGACAAGAAGGTGAGATAGCTACAGCCAAATTCGCTTCCTATATATATTCCTCTTTTTTTTTTTTTTTTTTTTTTTTTTTTTATGATGTTCAGGTATGTGTATTTACTTATTTGTACTATACAGGATTTTAGCTAAGCTCGTGTTGTCCTGTCTCTATATTTTCTTTTGTCCAACTTTGCTTTGAATTCATGGACGTTCTTAGCTCTGATTATTTCCACATCCAGACCTTTCCAAGTATCAGTGAGTATCTGATTTTCCTCAGTTTATGTCCATGTCCTTCCACTTTCCCTTACCAGCAAATCTTCCCAGTCTACACGTTCCTTTTACCCTTCACAGACTTCTCTTCAGCCCTTCTGTTTATCCTACAACCTCCCTCAATCTTCTTCCCACGCTCCAGGTGAAGCATGCCAAGCTGGCTGAGGGTGTGGAGCAGGCCATGACGGATAAGAAATATGTCGGGAACTTTGACACCCAGCAGATTGAGCCGTGCTACCCTCCGATCATTCAGTCAGGCGGGAACTATGCCCTCAAGTTCAGTGTGTCCAGGTGAGGTGATTTTGGTATCATTCCATCTTATGTGTCATAGTCATCATCATCATCATCATTATGTTTCCCTGCTTCCCATAGCCAGGTTGGGGGTTAAACTGATATTGTTGAGGAAGGGACGTTCATTTGTGTATCCTTTTTCTTTTCCTTGCTAGTTTCATTTTCTGTTATAAAGATAAATTGGAACAGAAATTATCCTGTGTGGGTTTCCTTTCCTTCCTCCTTGCTCTAAAGCTTAAAAAAATAGTACATTCATTTTCTGTACCATAATTTGACATCAAAATAGTTTTTTTCCCTTCCTTCCATCCCTTTACTAGAAATGGCAAGAACCTGATACCTTAAAAAAAATATGCTGTTTGTTTCCTTTCCTCTTTTCCTTCCTCATCCTAAAAGCAACAAGACCCTGGTGCATGAAGAAAATAATGCTTGTATTCTTCCTCCCTTCCCCATTCTAAATAAATTATGTTCATTTCCCTTCCTTCCTCCATTCCCCATTAAAAAATTATAATGTTCATTTCCCTTCCTCTCTTCCATTCTAATCCCAAAAGTGACAAAAACGCGATGCACTTTGGGGCCATCGTGTGCTGCATGGGCGTACGATACAAGAACTACTGCTCCAACATTTGCCGCACCTTCATGGTCAACCCGCCAGACAAGATGCAGAAGGATTACGAATTGCTCCTGGAACTCTTTGATGTACTCATAAACAAGTTGAAAGTGAGTTGGTGGATGTGTGAGTCCATTGTATTTAATTTTGTCTTATCTTTGAAACTTCGATGTCCACACAAACTAGGCTTTTGGCACTGGTATATTTGATCTTGTACTCATAAACAAACTGACAGTGAACTGGTGGATATGTGAGTCTATTGCATTGGTCTTTATTATCTTTCAAACAAGGCTTTTGTGTCCAATTTTTAAATTCTTGTAGTCATAAAGAAGCTGAAGTCAGGTGGTGGTGAATATTCTGTTTCCAAGTCCAATCTATATGATCATGTCTTCCTGCTCTACAGCTGTTTTGTATCAACACAGACAAGCCTTTTTGAGTCCATTACATTTGATTTTGTCTTGGTGCTGTAGAACTGTTTAATGTCCTGAGAAATTAGCTGAAGGAAAGTGGGTGGATGAACCTTTTCCTAGTGAGTTAACTATATTTTCTGTCACCTTACTCCTCTCTGCTGAAGATCTTTCTTTTCTTCCCCATGCTCACTATCTTTTTTTTCATACTCACCATCTTTTCAAAATGAAGAAATTTCTCGCTTCCTCTCACCTTCAAAACTCTTCATTCATATGTATCAGTGTTCTGCTTTGCTATATGAAGGTAGATTTTGGGTCATCAGTTTTACTTAAGCATTTTCTGGTTGGGTGAAATAAGCCAAGAAGCATGTTGAGATGGATTGGATATTATTTGCTAAGGAATGCATTGTGGGTATAATTGAAATGTGTGAATATTAACAGGATGGAGTAAAGCTGTGTGATGTGTACGAGGAGGTGGTCACACAGCTCAAGCAGAAAAAGGCAGACATGGTGGACAAACTCACTAAGGCTATTGGGTGAGTATGTTCTATTTGTGCTGCTCCTAATACAATAATTATTTATTTTTTTAAAGAAATGAAAGAACTTGAAACATTTCTTGTATAATAGTGGACAGTCTAGTGTGTGAATACTTTAGTCTTAATAATGAAAAAGTCATGTGCAATCGAGACATCCTTTGGGAAATGGAGACATTTGATGAAGAGTAATTTTAGTACATGGCAAGACATCTTGTGTATTCTGCAGAAGTTTTGGAATGTTCACACTCCATCTTCAGGCAGTTCAGTTAATTTATTTTCAATATTCTCATGATTTTAGTTTGTTATACAAGGTTTGTTATACAAGGTACAAGATACATGTTATACAAGTTACATGTTCAGGTACAGGTACATGTTATACAATGTTATACAAGGTACAAACAAAAGGAAAGAAACTACGCTGCCTTCATGGAATAGGAAAAATCTTATGACAGAGTCGATTGGATTGCATTGTGGGATGTTTTAAAGATTTATGGTGTGGGAGGAAAACTGCTTAGTGCAATAAAGTCTTTCTATGAGGATGCATCTGCATGTGTTAAAATTACTGGAGAAACAAGTGAACATTTTGAGATAAAAGTGGGCTTAAGACAAGGGTGTGTCATGTCACCATGGTTGTTCAATATTTATATGGATGGTGTTATTAGAGAAATTAAGGGCAAAGTTGGGGAAGTTGGAGTAAAAATGTTCGCTGAGGGAAGGAAGTGGGTACTGAATTCGATACTGTTTGCTGATGACACAGTGCTCATTGCAGAAAATGAAAGTGACTTACAAAATTTGGTCAGTGTTTTTGATAGTGTCTGTAAAAGGAGAAAGCTGAAAGTAAATGTCAACAAAAGTAAAGTGATGGTTTGTGAGTGAAGTAGAAGTGAGGTTGTAGATTTTGTATGCCCATATAGAGTGGGAATTGAATGTGGAAAAGAATGCAAAATAATTTTGAATGGTGAAGAAATGGAGGAGGTCAATGAGTTTAAATACCTTGGATCAGTTATATGTAAGCATGGTGGTACGGAGGGAGAGATAAGAGAAAGGGCATTGCAAGGAAGAAGGGTGGTAGGGTCTTTGGGACGAATCATGAATGGCAGAAGTGTGAGGATTTGAGAAATACAACAATAGTACCAACCCTCACATATGCAAGTGAAACGTGGGCCTGGAATGAAAGTCAGAGGTCTAGAGTGCAGGCAGTGGAAATGAGTTATTTGAGGAGTGCTTGTGGTGTGAGTAGAATGGATGGAATGAGTAATGAAAGTGTGTACGAGCGTTTTGGAATGTGCCACGGGGGTGAAGGGAAGAAGTGAAGCGACAGACTTTAAAGTGGTTTGGCCACATGGAGCGAATGAAGGAGAGTAAGATGACCAGAAGGGTGTATGTGAGTGAGATAGAGGGAGGGAATGCTAGAGGACGACCTCCAGTGAAATGGAGAGATAGGGTGCAGGAGTACGTTAGGGAGAGGGGGGAAAGATCCTTGAGGAACTTTGAGCAGGCAAGGAGGGAGTGTCTGGATAGAGAAATTTGGAAGCTCTTCTGCCGTGGCCATCCCCTGGTGGGAGATCCTAGGAGCAGGCGTCGATGAAATGAAATGATACAAGGTTTCTTTCTACAATTTATAGACTGCTTGACGATGGAGTGTGAACATTCCAAAACTGTTGCAGAATAAACAAGATGTTTTATCAAGTACTCTTCATAATAAAAGTTAGTTTTACTTCAATACCTTTGAGTGATATATTTTTATGCTCTACTCATATATAAAAGCTTGAAGTCTTTACTAAAATTCTTTCAAATTAATAACTAGCAAACCAGACCTCTAGAAGAAAATGATCACACTTTATTAATCTGTTGATGTATCTTAAATTTGGTCCTTATCCTGTGTACATGCAAGAAGACATTTAAGAAAAAAGTTTGATGTCCTTTCTCCACTGCCTTATTGAATATTATTACCTAAACATGCTGACGCCCAGTGGCACTCTTTTCACTCAAGGTTTGGCACTGGCATTGAGTTCCGTGAATCTGCTCTTCTCATCGGCCCCAAGAACACGGCAGTGGCTAAGAAAGGTCAGGTGTACAATGCTAACCTTGGCTTCTCGGACCTGATCAACCCTGAAGCTAGTGAAAGTAATGGCAAGAAGTATGCACTCTTCATTGGCGACACCGTTGTTGTGAATGAGGTGAGGATGGTAACTTGTTTTAAGGGGAGAGTCTGGTTTGGATCGGTGTTGCCATATCTCTGGTAAATACGCATGAATCACTCTGATTTTTATATTGTGAAGTATTGGCAACATGAACATCAATATTAGACATTCATCCCCATTCTTGTCCCCAACCCTGCCATGCAATTGCAATTGCAACTAAAACTTTAAAGTGTTGTTCTGGCATTATTATTGACCCCACAACCTTCATTTTTCTGTGGCCAAGACACATCATGATATGAAATGTTTCTACGTCGTTAGATTTTTTATTTCAGCTTTTGTTTTTGTTTTATGATTTTTTTATTTTTTATTTTTATTTATTTATTTATTTATTTATTTATTTTTATTTTTTTGTACTTAAAAATATTAATACAAAATTACAGCTCACATACATAAAAAAAACAGCGACGTACATTGGATGAAGAAGTATTCCTCTGCGTTTTAGTTTTTGTTTCATTGAAATCAAGCTAAAACTGGCTCCAAAATAGAGTTTAGAAGGGGGATAACTTATGTTTTGAGATACGGGCTGTTAAAGTTTATTGATCGATCTCGATCCCGTTATAACACACTAGGAATTTTTTTTTTTTTTTTTTTTTTTTTTTTTACAATCTACAATCTGATAATACAATCAGATGTATTTCTAAACATATCAGGCTCCTAGTCCCCCCCTGCCCTTCCTAAAGGCAAGGTATTATCTCATCAAGCGAGGGGTGTCAGAGTTGCCCACACTCCTCGTTGTAGCTAGGTTTGATGGTAAAGGTTAGAAGCCACCAGATACATAGTGTGCTGATGTTTCTTCTTTGTTGTTGGCTTTTGCTGGGCTTGGTGGTGCTTCTTTCTTTCTTCATCTTGTACTGTGAGGGATCTTCTTAGTGCCTTCGAGTTGATATCTTCATTTCCTTTCTCAATATTTTGTAGAAGATCTTCTCTAATTTTGAGTAATGAGGCCTTTTCTTCTTCATTTCCTTTTCTTTGTTCTGTGTGAAATGTGCTGGGCTGTGGTGTGGGAGTGGCAGTGGCGAGGGTGGTGGTGGTGGCAGGTGACGCGAGGATGTGGACTGGAGCATCAGAGGTGTCAGGTCCAACACGCTGCCTTTTTGTTCTTTGTGCTTCCAAACTTATATTCCAGGCGTCCTTCCTCTGCTTATTCTTCTTAGACACCCGTCCCATGGTTGAGAGGAGGTAAAAAGCAGGGTGCAGTAGCTAAATTACATGCTGTGTAGCATAGAGTGACAGGCGGGTCGTGAGAGACGCAGCGACAACCTCTCTCTTTGCTAGCTACACAAGCACTGAGTCTGGCTGGCACGGCCTGCTACCACAACACACACTCGCTTTCAGTGTTGCCATATCATGTTCACCAAAAAAAGTTAAGATTTTTGCCTTTTTTTTTTTCAAAGTTTTTGGGTAAAAGAAACTGACTCTACTGATGTAAACAAACACATGTGGTTGAGTACAGGACTTTTAAATGGCATTTAAATGGAAACTATTGCGCGTTTCGCCATAAATCTTTGTGAAATAATAGCTAACGTGTATACCTACCACATTTTTTTTCACAAAAGTAATTTTTTTGGTCTCCAACTCTGCTCGGACGCTCACCTTAAGAAATTAGGTAAAATTGTGTATTGACCAGTTACATTTGTTAACTCAACTCATTGCCACAGCATAGCATTGAAGGCAAGCAGTGGCATTATATATCATCATGTATATTCTTATATTGTTCCTGTTCCTATGTACCTGCAGGAAAAGAGTTACAAAGAATGCTTGTCATCGCTAGTTTTGGTTTTATGTCAGTCTTTCTTTTTCCCTTTGCATTGATATTGAAAGAGAATACTCATTTTGTTGCATTTCCTTTGTACCACCAAGAGGATAGTTTTAGAGAGAGAGAGAGAGAGAGCACTTTGTGCAGTTGTCTCTTTTCTCTACCTTGCACTGAGAGTAGTAACAATCAAACTTTGATCTTCCAACTAACCTTTACCTGTTGTTGCCTCAGGACCAACCTGCCACAGTTCTGACAGCCACCAGCAAAAAGAAGTTGAGGAATGTTGGCGTTTTCCTAAAGGTGAGACAAGAAGATATTACATTTCATGCATGTTCCTTGGCAAGATTTAGAGCATCAATCAAATTATTCACATTCAGTGCATTATTGTGGCCATGAACTTGTATCCTTCTGAATTTGAGCATGTATTAATTCTTCCTTCCTCAGGATGATGATGATGATGAAGGCGACGAGGAGGAGGAGCAGAGCAAAGGGGACACTTCAGGGATCCTTGGCCGAGGCAAACGCACGGCCATCCTGGACTCCAAGCTGAGGGTGAGACCATCGGGCTGTGTATATATTTTCTTCCTTTACTAGTTGCCTAAGTGGGTTTTTAATGAGGTTTACAGGATATCATTTGATCCCCACAAAAGGGTTTGGTTATCTGCTCAAAATATTTGTCTATTTATTTGTTTATAATCCTTTTTGATTAGTACGAGCTTAGTTTAAGCTGATTCTAATTACGCCCACAGAGCTCAAAAACTCAAATTTACAAACACCATAACACTATCGCGCACGAGGGCGCGACATATGCATCACTATAATTGTCTGGTCAAAAAGCACGGCTTCTGATTGTCACGACTGTCGCGTCACAGGAACAAAAAAAATCACCAAAAATTCTGTAATTCTCACTGACATGTGATACTTGGTCTGTACACAGGCTAGTACATGTCGGCTCAAGGTAAGCTGTTTGACCATTCTTACCAGGAAGTTTTCCTGAGTTACTGGTGACGCAAACAGAAAATCTCTTAAGTTGACTCTAGTGGTCGCGGACTGGTTAGTGTGTGGCGGGGGGCAGCGTTCAATGTTTTTTTTTCTTTCAAGCCTAACTCACCAACTATATGTCATATAAGAAATTTGAAACTACCATTGTATAGGTGATGATCTGTTCTTTAAGATGAAACCATAAAAAAACCTATAACAGTTATGGAGGTAAGTGGAAAAAAAGTGAACATTTTTTGAAAAAAATCATTTTTTGTTTTTTTCAAATTTGTCCGTTATAATTGGTGTATCATGATTCCGTTTGTTGCGCTAATTAGTTTTATTTCAGAAATCAGTTCGCGTCACTTCAACTCACGATATCTCAGTAAAATATAAAACAAACATTTTTTTTTTCTTTCCATATGAAAGAGCTTAAAATTGATAGTGGAATGTACGTAGTTTCACACAAGTGAACCGAGCAAAAGATTCGATAAGAGAGTTTTGGAAAAAAATTATACCGTGCGCTCAAGGTACCAAAATCAGGCCTCCCAATAGCCAGTTAGGTGTGCATTTTGGACGAGAAAATTAGATGGGAGGGTGTACATGAAAGTGTTAATATTACATTTAATTTTATTTTATTTACATATGATTCTTTACTATTCATGCAATCAAGAGAGAACATGTTTGATTTACTTCATTCAAGAAATGTGTTCTTAATGAACCAATTATGTATAAATGGTCTTAAGCACTCTCTACGGTTGCCTGATTCTGTTTTAAACTACTCTATTAGGAGTTAGCATTTGTACTATTTTTTAACTGATATGGAATCCTTTACTAATGTACTGATGAGAGAGTCTTCTTTAGTGTACCTGGTGTAAGGAAAGCATTCAAAAGGATGTTGAATGAAGCCTAGAACTATAAATGGTTTTAAGCGCTCAATACATGTGCATGATGTTATTTAAATTGCCCCATTAAGAGGTTACAATTACTATATTTATTTATTATAATACATTTGGTATAGTAGGTTAAATAAATTGTTGCATTATAATGGGGTCTGTGACATGTGACTGCTTATCCATTCCAAGTATTGATTATGATACGGCTGAATCAACAATCTGTACAAAATTCAAAAGAACATGTAAGAAATGATAAGTGCAGAAGGGTCAAGAGAAATCTCTCAGCTAAGCAGTTCACCTTCCTCCCTCCTTGCTTACCCCTCCCCATGTTCCTGAGGTGCTCCTTGTAGACCTCCAAACTGTCCTCCCTGCTTCACACGAGCCCTAGCAAGCCTCTCTCCGCACCCTACAGTGCACATGATAATGCCATGCCATTCTCAGGATTTTCATGTTCCCTCTCTCATGTTTAAATGGTGACCTGGGGGGGATAAGATTGGTCTTAATAATGTGCTCATAGCTTGTTTCATGCCTTACAAAATACTCTGGTGTTGTTGCTTACATCTTCTGCTAACCTCCAGACATCTTGGAAAACAGTTGGAAACAGTGTAGGAATTAAACAAGTGTGAAGGTAATGATAAAATGTGAGTGCAAACCTGCATGGCCATGGGCAGCAGAATAGTCCAAAGTGATGAAATGTGCAACCAAGAGAAATGAAGGGGGCCGAGTCCCCCATAGAAGGTTAGATATATATTAATCTGTCTTTTAGTAACCTTTAGGAGGGTTGAAGGGGGCAAAGGCTGCCTGTAGGATAGTGGGGAACACTGTTTGGATACCATGGGCTCCAAAACAGCTTTCCCTCAACAGTCTGAACAGTCAACCGAGGAGAAGCGTCGGCAGCACCAGAAGGAGCTTGCAGTGTCCACCAACGAGGCAGCCAAGGAGCGTCTTGCCCTCCTGAAGGGGAAGAAGGAGAACCAGAAGGTCCGCAAGTCCACTATCTCTTACAAGTCGACCAACCTCCTGCCTCGGGAGCCTGAGATTGCAGACCTCAAAATCTATGTTGGTGAGTGAAAGGAGTTGAAAAGGAGTGTCATAAAAGATTTGGCACATTCATATTGGAAGAATGTATTTATGTCCTAATTAGGAAGATTAAGATAGGCAGACTGTTAGGAAGATAGATGTACGAAATGACTTTTTAATCTTAATCTGTTCTCCTATCTTCTCAAATCCTTGTAGACTGTCCTTGCTACCCTGTGAATGAGAGTTTCTTCTTCATCCAGGCTCACCATAAGCTTTCAAAACTAAACACTCAATGTTCCTCTTCAGACCGAAAATACGAGACTGTGATCCTCCCAATCTACGGGCTCCCAGTACCCTTCCATATCTCCATGATCAAGAATATCTCCCAGAGTGTGGAGGGAGATTATACGTACCTCCGTATCAACTTCTTCCACCCTGGTTCCAACATTGGCAAGGCTGACGGTTCCTTCCCCAACCCTGATGCTGTGTTCTTGAAGGAGATGTGAGTAAGAAGCTGACTTTGGTTGCCTTGATTGTGGTAAAAGGTTCATGATATTGCAATGGAAATGGAGGGTGTGTGTCGACTCGATTTTGCACTGAATAAGATAGGTGGAAAAGTACCTTGAGTTAGGTAGGAAGTCATTTGCTGCTTTCATGGACATAAAGAAAACTTAAAACTGTTTACAGGAAAAGCATTTACATGAAGGGATTAAGTCTTTTTATAAGGATGGGAGTGCCTCTGCATGTGAATGGGAGCTGAGTGAGAGATTCGTTAGTGATGTTACCACGGCTGTTCAATATTTACACAGATGGTTGTATGAGAGACATGAAAGCCAGAGTAGAGGAGTTAGATGCAAAGCTGAAAGAGACACAATGAGCTGCCTTTTGGTGGCTGGCCAATTTTCAGACAATACTGTTGTCAGCAGAAAATTAAAAAGATGTTGCAGAGATTGTAAATGAACTAGAGAATAAAATTTGAAGTAAAAAATAGGCAAGAGAAGCATAATGGCATTTAAAAAGACAAGAGAGCGGGCCTCTTATTTTGCAATGCCTTACAGAGGTAAGGCAGAGAGCATGACAGTGTAAATTCTGGTTGGGGAACAAGACGATGGAGGAAATGATTGAATTGCTGTAAATATGGACCATGGAGAATGAGACCTGTGGAGGGCAGACAGGTAAAAGGTGTGCTAGGCAGTTTTGAAAGAAAGTAGTTTGAACATAGGAGTAAAGAAGGGTATGTAGAATATAATAATCCTTCCTGTATCCACACTAATCGGCCCAAAGGGTGTTCAAGTATGAGGAGCATGCAGATCCACAAAGTTTAGCTATTGCCCCAACCTCCAGTGTCCAATCCAATACTTCAGTGCTAAAAATTTTTATTGACTGGATAAAAGTGGTCTACAATACACATAAAAGATAATAATGAATGATAACAATGAAAACACACAAAATCAAATACATTTTACTTGATATGTATAGTACTATTTATGTAGGGTACATTACACTAAGCACAAACTGTACAGGCACCATTCTTGGACTCCAACTTAAGCCCCAAGTGTATGTTCTGTTGGTGTAATGATGTGCTGTATTAAGAAAAACAGTATAGTATTATACAATAAATTAATAGAGTGCCAATAATAACAATAGTCACCCCCGTGAAAGGGAGACATGTCTGGTATACTGTATACTGTAGAGATAGCCTGAGAAGCACTATGCATGCCACTAAGGAGCAAAAACATGAATCGGCTGCAGCACTGGCAGTTCAGAACATGTGAATCAGCAGTTTATCTTACCAGAGGCCAGTTGGGGTAATGGTGAGGTTTGGGCACAGAAGGGATTAATGTAGCATTATCCTTCCAACTCTTTCATATGTATCAGACAAAGACAACCAACTTTGGTCACCTGGGGAAGTTCCCATGAAGGGTCAGGGCATCAGAGATATAGATACATAGTTTTGTGTTTGTAAGATTCAAATGTGTGTATTTTCTTTTGTTTCCCCCACAACAGCACATACCGAAGCACCAACACCAAGGAGCCGGGAGAGCTATCAGCACCATCCTCCAACCTTAACACAGCCTTCAGACTTATCAAGGAGGTGCAAAAGAAGTTCAAGACAAGGGAGGCTGAGGAGAAGGAGAAAGAGGACTTGGTGAAGCAGGACACACTCATAGTCTCCAACAACAAATCCAACCCCAAGCTGAAGGATCTGTACATCCGCCCCAACATCGTGCAAAAGAGGATCAATGGCACCCTTGAGGCACACACCAATGGCTTCAGGTTAGCATTAAACTCTCCATTATCTTGTAGCAGTCCTCCACAGCCAACCTCACATCCAAAGCAATAGACCAGCAAACCATTTCTCTAGATGGCTATTGGACCTTGCAGCATTTGATAATACTCATGACAGGATATAAGACATTCTCCAGAAAGACCCAACTCTGTCCCTCAGATACACCAGTGTGCGTGGGGACAAGGTGGACATCCTCTACAACAACATCAAAAATGCATTCTTCCAGCCTTGCGAGGGAGAGATGATCATTCTCCTTCACTTCCATTTGAAGGTTGGCAAAAGCGAGCATCTTCTCTTGTTTTGTTTCTCTTACTCCTTATTTTTTATTTATTTATTTATTTATTTATTTTTTATTTATTTATTTTTTTTTTTTTATTTATTTATTTATTTATTTTTTTTTTTTTTGCATAAGGAGACAGACCAAGGCAGAAAGAGGACAGAAGATACTTTGTTTTCTTTTGCCTCTCCACCACTTTTCAGTCCTTCATAATTATTTTTACTCATGTTTTTCTCCTCTTTCAGTCTTGCACTTATCTTTTCCTTATCCTCCTTAACCTGTAAAGCGTCAGAGATGTAAGACATATAATCGGCCGCTCTCAGACATTCGAGCGTCGGAGACGTATGAGATACGTCGCCCTCCTCCCATCCTTTTCCTGATAAATTATGTCCTCAAAACGTCTCCATATACTCTCATTACACGCACCATTTATGCTGCCTCCTTGACCCTGCTAACATGAATATTTCAGTTTTGTAGCGGTTTCTGCTCCATTCTTTTTGTGGTAGTTGCCTTATGGCACTTCGACCCCACTAATATGAACACGGTCTAATTTCCATTACTTTCTCTCACAAGTGTAATGTGCAAAATTTGTGAAAGTATAATTAAAAAAACAATGGGTCGAACATTTAGAAAAGGAAAACATAATAAATATAAATGAAGGACAGTTTGGATTTAGAAAAGGGAAATCATGTGTAAACTTACCATGTTTTTACTCGAACTATAGATGTGGTGCAAGAGAGAGAAGGATGGGCTGATTGTATTTACCTAGTTGTGGTTTTACAGGGCCTGGGCTTTACGCTCGTGTGGTCCCGTCTCCGTATCTGCATTTATTCAACTTTTCCTTAAAGCTTTGCACACTCTTCGCCGATACTGCATTCTCACTTGGTCAGTTCCAAACCTCTATATTTCTTTGTGTGTCTCAAGCATCTTCCCTTTCTTAATTTTTTACTATGTCCTCTTGTGTTCCTGGTGGTAATTCCTTCTTTTAGTAGTAACTCCTCGTTATCTACTTCTTCCATTTTGCTCAATAATTCATAGATTTGTATTAGGTCTCCCCTTTCTCTTCTTTGTTCTAGTGTTGGTAAGTCCATTTCTTTCAGTCTTTCCTCATATGTCAATCCCACTAGTTCTGGAACCATTTTTGTTGCCATCCTTTGTATTCTTTCTAGTTTCTTTATGTGTTTCTTCTTATGGCGAGACCACACTGCCTCCGCATATTCAAATTTTGGTCTGATCTAGTGATAATTAATTTTTTTATCATATCCTTATCCATGTAGTGGAATGCTATTCCTATATTTCTCACCATGTTATACGGATCACTGAATATCCGATTAACATGACTCTGGCTGTTTGTTATCTTGCATTATTACTCCCAGATCTCTCTCTTCGTGTACTTTCTTTAATATTTCACCATCTCCCATTCTATATGTCCATTTTGGTCTTTCACTTTTTCCCATTTCCATAACATGACATTCCTTCACATTGAATTTCATCTATTCCAGACTCCATTTCCAAATCTTGTTTAGGCCTTCTTGCAGAATTTCGCATGATACCCGCGGCTGCGGGTATCATGTTTCTAAGCGAATTGATGAGAAAAAATCATCACTCACGCAAATCATTATATGATATTTATCAACGCATTTGTGATCAGTTTATGCATCCTCTATTTTGGAGGGGTTTATGTTAAGGCCAAAAATTGGCCCGTTGCTGGTACGCTGTAAAGCCACAAATTTGGCCCATCGTTGCTACCGGGTTAAGCTAAGGTATTACAAACACTAATGCACCACCTCTTCCCCTTCCTTTATGCAGCATGCTATCATGTTTGGGAAGAAGAAGCACATTGATGTCCAGTTCTACACGGAGGTGGGAGAGATTACCACCGACCTGGGGAAGCACCAACACATGCACGACCGTGATGACCTCTCGGCAGAACAGGCAGAGCGAGAGCTGCGCCACAAGCTGACCTCGGCCTTCAAGAGCTTCACTGAAAAGGTTAGCTGTTGTGCTTTGATGTCTTAGTATTTTACAAAGACATGCTTATTTATTTTTTTCTTAAAGGTGCATGTCCTTATCATTTCCAGTTTTAATCATCTGCTAATGTGCATTTTGAGTATTGGATAGGAAAGATGAAAATACTTTGCTTGAGGAAAGAGACCAATGGACTTTTTTTCATATCATGGATGATTTTTCAAATATGATGTATACTGTGTACTTTGGTCAGTGAGAGGCTTTACTATTTTACTTTTTTCATCAGGTGGAGACCATGACCAAACACCAAGTTGAGTTTGACACACCATTCCGTGAGCTTGGCTTCCCTGGCGCCCCATACCGCTCCACTGTCCTCCTTCAGCCCACCTCAGGCAAGCTCTCCCCACTTGTTTTACTCCCATTCCAAATTCCTCATATTTCATAGCGGGGGTTCTTGGATTTACATTGATACCAACATAGATATCTTGATAAGTTTCTACAAAGGGTAAATTATGCATCACTCTGAATATTAGTAGTTTTTGTTAAGGCTGTGTAAGGGTACAGACATCACAGCATCTTGGCTTTTCAGGCTGTGTGGTGAACCTGACCGAGTGGCCGCCCTACGTCATAGTGCTGGATGAGGTGGAGTTAGTACACTTTGAGCGTGTGCAGTTCCACCTGAAGAACTTTGACATGGTGTTTGTGTTTAAGGACTACTCCAGGAAGACCTCCATGATCAATGCTATCCCCATGCAGATGTTGGACCACGTTAAGGAGTGGCTAAAGTAAGTGTTGCAGACCCAGGGAAGGTGTCTGTTTTGAGGCCCTGCAGGTATTTTGTGACCCAGATAAGGCTGTTTTGTCTCTCCCAATGCCATTTTGTTTTCTGACATATGGTCCAGGAAGTTTCTTTTCACTCCAAACCTCCCTTCTTTCATGCTCTGATAGTGTTGCCTCCAAGTTTTTACCAGGCATTTTCTATCCTTTTGTATCTGGGAACACTAAGCCTACTCATTACAGGTAGCTAAACTAAACCTCCACATGCATTAGGTTGAGTTGGTATGGTTGAATAATACAATGAGTGTCAGTTTACAGGTGTTACAAAAGCAATATTAGTCCTTGGCACTTCTCTAATTCTCATTTTTCTTTGACCACAGCTCTTGTGACATCCGGTATTCAGAGGGTGTTCAGTCTCTCAACTGGACCAAGGTGATGAAAACCATTATTGATGACCCTGATGGATTCTTTGAACAGGTGAGTTGACTTGCCTCATTGGTTTCTGTTTGATGGTCAGCCCTTTTTCTTACACAATGTTCTCACAACATACAAATTATATTAGCATCCAGTTTTCATTGAATCATAACGAAGCAGCCATTGTTCCCATGTCAAGAGAATCATTCTTGCAGGGTGGCTGGTCTTTCCTGGACCCAGATTCTGATGAGGAGAACCAGGAGGAGGCTGATGACGAAGACTCGGAGGAGGATGGAGCCTATGCCCCATCTGATGAGGAGTTAGGGTCTGAGGAGGAGAGTGAGGACTACTCTGGGGAGTCTGAAATATCAGACTCTGAGTACAGTGAAGGTAACGTATTGGTGTGCAATGATGCACAGTATTGGGGTGGTGATCTACGAGAAATTAAAATGCTTATTGTTCCTTTATTAATTTTCATCACAGAAGAGCTTACACACTTATCTAATACCCATGTCTACCTAAGTCCCCAGAGAGCTTTTGTATTAAATATTGCTTCAGTATTGGGGTTTTGAAAAAAAATTCCTGAAGGCTTATGTTTATTTTTAACAACTGATATTGCAAGCCTGCATTTGATATAATATGAACACATTGTACACACACACACACACACACACACACACACACACACGTACGTCTACAGAGCTTGGGTCCAGCGAGGAATCAGGCAAGGACTGGTCAGACTTGGAGAGGGAGGCTGCCGAGGCTGACAAGGAGAGGAATGACTTTGAGGATGAGTACACCAAACAGAACAAGGGTGCACCGAGCTACAGGGACAAGTACAGTGGAAAGAGGTGAGAATTTGGCCTTTCTTGTAAAATTATCTTTGTTGTCAGCACCTTAGGTTTCTACTTGGCATAAATAAGTTGTATATAAACCTTGAAGTAATCAATTTTACAACTCGTAGAAGATACCACTTTTCCTTTTCAAAGGTAAAAAAAAAAAATTCATAATTTAGCTTCAATGGGGTAGCATGAATGAATAATTCCCTCTCATGTAATACAGTAGTACATCAGCAAGAAAGAGATGTTAGTTGATAGGTTAGATTTACTGAGAGCATTATATATGATGTGTACAGTACCCTCTCGAGTTTTGCTCTTGCTTCGTTCCGAAGGTATAGCGCTAAACTCAAGGATCACGAAACTCAAGGTATTGAAAACACTGAAAAGGCGCTTATCTGCTCTGACCCGTGGATCCCCCCCCTTACATGTGGGCTATGGCGCCGGTAGACTATTCATCTGGGCGTGATGGTCGGCCCTGAGCCCGTCATGGCGCAGGCAACTGTTTATAGTGGCACCATTATACTTGGCTCATGCTGCTCCCTGGAGCTCACTTTTTTCCTCCTTTACTCCCTTGTTATCTCAAAATACGTACTGTGGAGAAAGGAAGAAAACAGGAAGAGAGAACAGGTTGTTTTAAAGCCACAGATGAGGCCTTACGATTGGCTGAGCTCTGAAAACACTCGTGATTCACTGGGAGTCCGATGACATCATTGCCACCAGCTTACGGATAACCGTGAACTCGCTCCCGGTTGGGCGTACAAGCGTTGCCCATAGCCCCAACGGTTGGACGAAAACGGACATTGTGAAGCCGCTGATAGGGTGAGTGTCGCTGATGACGCATCGGACTCCCAGCGAATCACAAGCGTGTTTTCAGAACTTTCAGCCAGTCATAAGGCAGCCGCCTTCAACTTCGGCTTCAAAATGACCCATTTTCTCTCTCTCTCTTGCACGCGTGCCATAGCCACAATGTTTGGAGGAAAACGTCCATTGTGATACTACCTTTAACCCTTTCCTTGCGCGTGGGACGGGACGCGACTATCCCCTCAGGCGCAGTCAGGCAGCCCAATGGGGGGTCTTTTTTAACCTCTGTATCTCAAAAACTATTCATCACAACTAAAAACCAAAAACACCATTGGAAAGAAGAGGCGAACGTACATGCACGTTCAGGGAGTGATGAATGTGAACACTTACGTCGGTGCGTGCGGGATGATCAGCCATACTAAGGGAACTGCGGACATCTTTCCTTGAGATTCTGGCAAGGTTCTATTGCCAGCTGCAATATTTACAACTATTTGGTCAAAGAATCAGTCAGGTGATAGGTGAAGCTATGCAAAAATGCTGCTATATTGGGCAAGAACATCCAACAGTTACTCGTCCGTAGATTTGCCGCGCTGGGCTGATATGATTTTCCACCAAATTTAGTAAAGAACCCACTCAATTGGCAATCCTGTGTTGTGATAAATAATGTTGGAACACTCTCATACGTGGGAGATTTGAGTGCAGCTGGAGCTCGCAGTGAGCGTTTAGCACCACCAGCAAATACGCCTAACGCTCGCTGCAAGCGTTTAGCAATGAAAGGGTTAAAGGTAGCGTGTGTGATGCCGATGGTAAGTAGACGTGACCCGTACGTGTCAAAGCAGCGCGAAACTCGGGATGATAATGCGCAAAACTCAGGATGGTAAGAATTTAGGACTAACCGCGAAACTCGTGGATCGCGAAACTCAAGAGGGTACTGTATTAGGTTTAATGCATAGTGTGAATTTGTACAAATCCTGCTTCAAGAGTTATGAGGGTGTTTTTAGCCTTACTGCTGCATTGGAAGCTGTTTCATACATATGAATATAAATATACAGTTTATTCTCATGACTGTTATAGCAAGAGGTAATTACCCCACTTGTGTGTCACCATTACTAGAGAGTTTCCCATATTAATGAGGGACTTTCTGAACTCAGTGTAAGTAGGGGGTGGTACTGTGCCATCCAGTCCTTCGGTGGGAGGATGCAAATCCGATATCATATGTTTCTTCAAAAGGACTGCTAGAGGAGTACAGTGGCCTCACATCCAATGCATGTTTGTCCATGGCATTTCATGTACAACACGGTATTTTTTAGAAAAATATTTAAAAAAAAATTATTGTCAAGTTCTTAAAATGGTTCAGCGTGACACATACCCCAACAAGTGGCCCAAATCTGCAGATTTCTGTAACGTGTGGAAAAATCGGTCATGGTGCACAGCACTTGTCACTTTTAGCCAGTCAACTGGGAGCATGGTGCGTGACGCCAGTCAGTAATATGAGAAGGGAGGGGTCACGTGATGCGCAGAGCTGCATATTTTGCCTAGATCTGAGTTGCTTGGGTAGACCAGTCTGCCTGCTCCCACGCCATGTAAGCGTGTGAGGATTTTTATTGTATTTTTTAAGGTAAAGTCGACACTCAATTTCCTGGGACTATTATGGGGGAGCACCTGTCCAGGAATCGGAAATTGTTGCGGTCTGGGGAAATGACCCATTCACAGACGTTTACCTTACTCAGTCTGGCAATCGCTAATATTCAGTACCTGCCCCAGATTTTCACCACACTTTGTCCAGCACATGCTTCTAATATAAAGATCGGGTAATAAAAATATGAAATGGATAATAAGAACAATCATAACTACAAGTAGCCGCTCAGCTGATAATTGTAAACAAAGACAAGAATATATGACACAAGAAAAAAAAGAGCTTACTGAACTTGTTGTGGACTTTTTGTTGAAGAAACAGACAAACCTAAAGAGTGAATTACCAATACACAAATAACAAATAGAATTAAAGGAATTCAACAACTTTGAACAAGAATACAAAGCTTATTAAATTAGTGAGCCCATTTTGGAGGCAACATGAACATCACTGCCACCACAACAACACACAGCCACCCAGCGAGTGTTGCAGATGTGGTATTGGCTAGGCAGCCGCTGAACTTAGCCAAACCGCAGATTTTTTACCTGGATTCTCTTTAGGTTCCTGGACTTGACTGGGCACATGGCTGACAATTGCCAGACCTCCAATCATGTTTGGGGAATCTGATATTCAGGAAACTGAGGGTCAAGTGTATTTTTCAGAAATTCTCTGACTTTTTTTTTTTTTTCCCCCCTGTCTGTGTGTGTGTGTTCAACGTTATTTCGCCCACTGCAGCGTAATCTCTGAACAGAGTCCCGTCTTAAGGCCACTGTTCTATAATATTCTCATAATTCTGTATAATGATAAAGTAGAGAAGAAAGCATCAGTCATCTTGCTCTTCTGCTGCATACCCGACTGCCCCAATTTCTGCTGCAGTAACATGTGACCATTCAAGTGATTTAACAAAGCCCATGTACTGACTATGTCAACTTTGTCTGGTGGCAAAAAGTATACTTAGAATAAATGGTACTTGGTAACCCATCAACTCTCCCATATACAACATTGAGTTGTTTACAAGGCCAAGCCCCACCACAAGGATGGGATGTAATCGCACAAACTGTGTTGAGTGTTTGTGTCTGTGATCACTCAAGACGCCTTCAGCTTCATAGATTCAACTTCATGTCTACCTCATGGTGTGGAGCTTAGATTCTCCAACCCTTGCTCACACTACCTGATTACTGTTGTTCAAGTTTGTCTTTTTCACATCATAATTTTCATGGCAGAGTTAAACTTTTCTTAGAAAAGTTGAGTTGGTAAGTCTGAAGTGCATCAGTCTCTTGATGAACTTTATGTTGGAGTCTTTTGAGGGTCAGTTCTGTGTTGTGTTTCAGGTTAAATCGCAAGTCCTCGCTCAAAGCTGGCAAGGACAGACACATGAGCAAGTAAATACCACAGACTGTTGACCTCTTTCATAACTCCCTATTAATTAAAGAATATTGGTGTTATGATAATAATGATTTTCCTTTGCTGTTTTTAGTCTTAAAATAGCTGGTGGCATGGCAATTTAGTCATTGCTTTTTTCAAAAGCAAATAATGAATTATTGCTATGCATTCATTATTTGTTTTTACTTTTTATTTTTTAGTCATCAAGTATTTTGCACACATTTTTTAAAGTCTTGTCTTTACAATGCCTATGCCTGGTGAAAGTCTCCTCACTAATACAGTCACAAGTGACTGCATTCTTTCCTCTCTGTGAATGCGTTTCAAGTCTCTTTATTATAGTTTTACTATGGAGGAATGACTTCAGACTCAGATCTAAAACCATGTGTTTAGTCTTTGGTGAGACGATGCCATTGGAATCAAATTCCATTTTCTAAGTAACTTCAAGATTAGATGTCAATAGATATTGCTTAGTTATTTCCAATAACTATGGATGAAATTTTTTTAATTATGAGATCACATTATTACATAATGTAAATTCTAATAATGTTTCTCATCACTACAAGGAAGGAAAACTTCAGTCATTTTCATGTGCTGATGTGGAGATTTTCCTCTTTAGTGCCACTCAAGCTTTGGCATTTTCTCATGCTTATACAGTAAACCCTCGATATAACGGACTAATTGGGGGGACCTTAGTCCGTTAATGCGTTATAAGCGTCGAAAATAAATAAATAAAAACGTAAAATAATACAGACGAACCTCGTAAACGTAGGATTTATATATACTTTATTGTGTATGATGTGTGCACGTTGTCGGTATAACCACATAGTACAGTTGACGACGGACTGCAGGGCACTGAGTCTGCCTGGCTGGCAGTGGGGCCACGTGTGGGGGCCGTATTGTGACGGGTATGAGTAAAATTTTACAAGTGCGTCAATCCCACACTTTCAGACGAGGTAGTTTTCAGTGTGTTATGAAATAATTTGTTAACTGTTTCTGTCACAAGTCATTATATGATTGACTTTTCAATGCCTGTTGTACACCCCACGCAGCCCACAGCTGCAGCCGCAAAATAACTCGCAGTTAGAGGTTCAACTTGCTTACTGTTTCTACATTTCACTCACTGCTCACAAAGATCACAAGTGGACAAGTGAATAAAACCAGTCAAATTGATGCTTTTTCTGCTGTGTATTCCCCCATTGCGCATGCGTGGTGGACAGCAGAACGTCTTATTTCTGTGAAGAGGTATTTCCCGCAACACCGGCCCGCACCGCTGCCATGTCCCATCCTCCGCTACGTGATTTCGCCGCCCCGCACCCCACACTGCCCCGTGCTGCGTATTTCCTCGCCCCACACTGCGTGCCAAATATATTTACCAACCAAACTTCCTACCTAACTGGGGCTTAGCCCTACTCGACCCCCTTAATTTGTGTCAGTACCGACACTCATAAACACTTGGCTATTTTCCATTACATTTACGTCCTCGATTGATGCATAAGATTTTCTTGTGCTATAAATACGTTCTTCATTTGAATGGAGACCACGAAGAGGAAAATATTTCATCAGGTGGGCTGAAAAAGACTACGGTAACCGAAGGATGGGGCAGCAGATAAAGGGAGGAGGCTCAGGTGGCCAGCAGAAGCTATTGTAGTTACCGGAGACGGGTGGTTCAAAAACTATTTGAACCATTCTCGGTCGGTCCCCGTGGATTTCAGATCCTCTGACCATGTCCGTTATATCTGAAATCCGATATAAGCGGGTCTGTTATATCGAGGGTTTAAAGTTCTCCATTTTTTAGTTACTTTTAGGGTTCCTCTGGTGTAGCCTTATATACCACAATAAATGTGTGTGTGTATGTGAGAGAGTTTGTACATGTGTATGTGTGTGGACACACACACACATCAATATATTTATGTATGACTGTCTCTGGAATGCCTAAACAAAAGTAATACGGTATAAATTATGGTACCCTTGATGTTTTGTGAAGAATGATAATCATGATTTAAATCCATTTTTCCCAGAAGTTTACCCAGTAAGGGTACAAACTAGTAGATGACAGTTTAAAGAGAGTGTAGGTACTGTTTTTCAGTAGATTGCTCGTTTGTATGAAATTCATTGAAGACGAAAGGGATAGAGAAACCACAAAACTTTTGAACTATCTAATGTTATCCATTTTCTTTTTCAGCAAACACAAATCTTCAAAGCATGACAGGTAAGCATCCCAAAGGTGCTGAGACACTTCTTTTATCAGCAAAATTTTACTTCATGCAATGGAATATTTTGCACTAATGATGACCATTAAGGTACTTACAGATTTTCATTCCTTCTTCCAGTAAACACAGATCACCCCACAAGTCCTCTCACAAGTCCTCCCACAAGTCCCCACACAAATCCCCACACAAATCCCAGAGCAAGAGTAAAGATCGACACCATTCCAGCAGCAGCAGCAAGCACAGTGACAAGAAGAGGTCTCGGGAAGACTCTGGTGACCGCCGTCATAGTAAAAAGAAGAGCAGGTACGTGTCTGAGTCTGTTATGGTCTGCATCTGACCCATTATTACTAAAACCTGTTTAGCCGTAGTGGAGATTCTTGGTTAATGTGTAGTTTTATTTTTTACCCTTCCGTGTACTGCTGACTGGTTTATCCATCATCACCCTCTGAGCTTTAGGTGTATCAATGAAAGCTTTTGCCGTTTGGGGAATAAATATTTAAAGAAAAAAGTAGTTGAAGGGCCTCCATGAGTCGAGTGACAGGGTGATGGAAGAGAGTGATGATGGAGGACTTACAACAGTTTATGTTAAGGCAACAATCCACTGTTGCTTTAAATTGTCTGTGATCAAATTCAAGTTGATCCAGTATAATTACCATATTGTATATATATATATATATATATATATATATATATATATATATATATATATATATATATATATATATATATATATATATATATATATATATATATATATATATATATATACACACATACATACATACAGTCGGCCCTCAAATAGTATGGTTTCCAATAGTACGGTTTCGGTTTTATACGGATTGTCATGGAAGAATTTTTTTAGGATTTTTAAAATTCCCGCTCGTCGCACCAAGTAGCCATGGCGTGAGTAGCATGACTTCTACCAAAACACTTGCTGAAAGCACCCCAAAGCATTCGAGAAAAGTGATCATCTTGCAGAAAAATTCAGATTTCAGAGAAGTTACGTTTTGGGATAAGTTACGTTGTGGTAGGGAGAGCATACCACGTGAATGAGAGCAGTGTTCACTGTATCTATAATAGTGTAAAAGAAATTCTTGCCGCAGTAACTGCTAGTGCTCCAAGAGTGCTGCAAGAGTGGAGATAAAGGCCGTCCTTTCACTAAGCACCTCATCATTGCTATGGTGACAGCGTCTCACTCGCAGCAAAATGGCGCACGCTGATCTTCCTGCCAGCATGTTTGAAAGACCGAGTCGGGACATCTCAGGCGCCCAGACCACCCATGACTATGTTTAACATGCATTACTAGCTGTCCTGGTTGACGAACTCCTTACAACAGAAGATGAAAAGGGAGCTTCCAGTGGTTATGGTTGTACAGAGAGGTGAAATGCAATGGAAACACTTATATGTGTTTATTTGGGCTGCCATGTTTGCTGATGACATCATCACAGCACGAAGGTGCTCCACCTCTAAAAGCCGGGAGCCAGTAGACATGCCGAGTTGGCAACCCATGCTGCCGCGTCACGCATTTGAGAGCACTCGGAGTGTTTCTATGGGGAGCACTAATTTTATATGGATTTTCAAATAGTACGGGGGTCCTGGGTCCCTGACCCCCGTACTATTTGAGGGATGACTGTATGTGTATATATATATATATATATATATATATATATATATATATATATATATATATATATATATATATATATATATATATATATATATATATATATATATATATATATACTTTTTTTTCTACTTATGGAATTTTTATGTTTATTTATTTATTTTTATCTACTGAGTCATTTATGCACCCACTTCTCTCTTACGTGCACATAAGATACTTCATTGCCGCTCTAGCAAATGTATATGTCAATTTGGATTTTTTTATATAAAAAAATTGCCTTAAAAAAACATTCTTTCTAAGATAGTTGAACTTATAAGTCCCCAATTTATATCAATGCCATGCAAAAACTGAAAGAGAAGATACATTTTATGTGTACTTTATGCTAGTTTTAAGAAAAATGCGACAGAAGTTAGTTTCCATTTTTGTGCCCCAGTGAAGTTGCAATGCTGCAAACCTGGTTTTATATGAATGTTACAGGTTCAGTAGTCACACGCCAGTGCATGTACATAATGATCTGGCTCCTGGTTCCCCCAAGGAAAAGGTATTAGTTGTTCGAGAGTGAGGGTATCAGGACACGCCACGTCCCTCGTAGCTAGGTTTGATCAGAACTTAACTGATGCATAGACCTCGTTGGTACTGGTTCTGTTTTTTTTTCCCTTTCTTTTTCTGAGTATTGGTTGGTGTTCTTCATTTTTCTCAGAGTTTCAATCCTTTATTTATGTATACATTTGTCCCAAGCACCTTTGCTAGTAGGTCGCACTTTCCATATCCAGAATTGTGTTGGTAGCTGAGGTTGTGGGTTTAGGCAAAGCAGCTGATGAGGCAGGTGAGTGACCTTGAATGCACGTTGAGGGCAAGGAAGTGTGTGATGGGGATCCTTCCCACCACCTATACTTGGATGCAAATATCGAGATACTTTGGGTGGAGCGGGTGTGGGAATTCTCTACCCTACAGCATTGTCGCTTCAACCACAACAAGGCATACAATATCTTGTGTGTCGGTTGTTTAGTATTTGAAATAGTCTTTAAATTTTTGTATGTGGTAAAACAAGTCTATATCATGTTGTGAACATATCAAATTTTAGGATAGTAACAAGGATTTATGTATGGAAATAAATTCACAATACATGACAGCAGTGTGCTACCCAGCCATGTTGTCATGTCTATGGTCAAGGTCACCAGGTAACCTCTCGTGGACCTCGGGCCACTATTCCCTGGTAGAGAGGAGGAGGGGGGGGAAGGGAAGGTAGCGGTAGCAAAGGTCCCGCCCGTGAGACAGATGCAAAGTTTTCTTGCCAACATTTTATCAGTGTCTTTTTATAGATACCCTTGCTACAATTGACCCGATATTTCGGGAGCTTTGTTCTCCGTTCAGTTTTGCAGTTGGCAAGGAACTTGAAATATCTACCAATAAAAAAAATCATTTGGTTATGGAAATAATTTGGGTACACACACACACACACACACACACACACACACACACACACACACAAAGAGAGAGAGAGAAAGATATATATATATATATATATATATAGATATATATATATATATAGCTAGATCTATATATATATATATATATATCTAGATCTCTCTCTTATGTCAACTCCCAGGGGTACAGTATTCCCCCACGCCTTGACCTGGGCAGAGTGTAGACTTGACAACGCTATGGAGAAGGGAGGGCAACGCCCAAAGTATCTTGATATTTGCATCTGACTTTAGTACTTCTCATTGCATTCATATTGTGGTGAAGCTGCGTAAGAAGCCTTCTTGTCTTGTATTTAGGAATAATAAACATGGCGTACTGATGTTTGAAACAGGAAAATGGGTGGGAGAAAGCAGAGCAGAGCACTTATTCCTCTCTCCTAATGTATCTCCACACTTAGGCCATAAAGCCTTGACGTTTGGTTCTTCACACGTGGGTGTGCTAGTAGAGTTGCAATATTCACTAGAATGTACTGATATATGATTATTCTACATTATTCATAGAATGAAATGTGCAGTATTGACTCTCAGCAAGTGTACCACAGCCAGCATGTAACATTTACATGGTGGGTATTTAACCCTTTCCATCCGTGACGCAGACGTCGGCGTCACAGTATGGAAAGGGTCAAGAGGAAATGGAAGAGGATTAATCCTCTTCTAAACCTCTCAATCCTCCTCTAAATTCCTCTTAATCCTCTTCCATTTCCTCTTAAGAGGTTTAGAAGATGATTAAGAGGAAATGGATGAGGATTAAGAAGTTTAGAAGAGGACTAACCCTTTCAATATGGTGATGTCAGACGCTGACGTCGGTGTTGCCGGAGTGAAGGGGCTAAAATCCTTCCACTATTGACATTTAAATTTACATTTAAGTCGTTCAAGTCCAAAAAATCTCCAACATTCAATGTCTTTAGGCCAGAATGTGTAACTTATTTTATTTATTTATTATTATTTTTTTTTATTTATTTATTTATTTATTTATTTATTTTTTTTTTTCATATTAATTCATGGCTATATGTCCCCTTGATTTCTCTGCAGTATTACTGATCCAACTATAATACATTATGTATCATTGGAAAGGCAATTTATTTTTGGTGTGTACTGTATTTTTTTTTTTTTTTTTTTTTTTTTTTTTTACAGAGTATGAAAAATTACAACTACCAAGTCTTGCAATAAGCCCAAATATACCTCTGTTTTGTGGATTTGCCACATGTGACCTTCATCCTGTTGAGGAGCTCAAGTGGTTTAAATAATAGTGATTTATAAAGGTGCTGAAAGTAGAGGAACCAAAACATCTTTATGCAACGGGTCACACATGACTTCAGCTGAAGTCACACTTAACTCACATTTTTTGCAAACACCTCAGATGTGAAAGGGTTAATTAAAAGAACATCACTTTTAAAAAAGACTTCATTTATATAATCCTGTTGTAACTCATTGTTTTCTCCTTCAGGAAATAAGTGGTGCCCTTCAGTGCCACTGGACCACCACTCTTCACCCCAGGGACAAAAGAGAAGTTCAAACAGTAGTCGTGATCAGTTCATTAGGAGCGTGGGTGTCTGGTGGGCCTGTGGTCCACACTATTACCTGAACTGGTGATCTGACCCAAGATACCAGGCACTGCAGGGGGTTTTGCCAAGACTCCTGCCCATGGGTCATACAACACCATGCCTAAGGGGCCATGGGTACAGTGTTTGCAGGGATTTGGAGATGGACCAACCCAGATCTTATTACAACACTGTGAATGGTGATTTTAAAGTGATGAGTTTATACATTTAAGCTGACTGTAGTGTATTAGGTCTTGTCGTATTTTCTTGTGTAGTTGTTCACATATATTAGAGGTTTTCATATAGCCGTGTATGTACATACAATTCATTAATTTCATTAGGGAATTGGAAATGCCAGAGAGGAAAGACTTTGACTGCTAAAATTTTAGTGTTAATTGAAAAAAATTTGTCTTGGAAAATATCTGATGCCATGAGCAGTGGAAGACCATCTTCAATTCAGACCTTTGTAATGACAGCTGCATCTTGGTGAGCTTCCATTCCACCACTATGGAGTTTACTTTGTGGCATTGACATAAATAGTTCAACAATACAGTACATGTGTGAAATAGATACTGAGGAGGTATTAGTTCAGTATTCTCCTTTATGCAGCATTGAAAGTTATAATTCCATGATACATAAGGGTGAATACATTGGGAATTTGATATTCTTCAGTTTGATAAATTAAACCACTATTAGGTTCAACCACACCAGTTGTGCTGCATGCCTGTAAACAAGTGTTGGGACATTTTGGACAATAACCATTGAATTTTGCACAAATTAAGTGATAGTTATTTGCCCCCCTTACTTTTAATTGACTTAAAAAGGTTTTCTAAATGGTATTTAGTAAAATATAAATGAGTAAATACTTCTTTCCCTCTTGTGTTAATGTTTCTTTTATGTTTTCTTTTAATTTCACAAGCATACTTTCGGTAGTATTAGTTATTTTGTACGAAAGGTGAATTTCATACTCCTGTAGAATGAAATCCTTGCATTATGCAAGGTGTGAGGAGGATGAGGTGTTTCTATTTTCTCCTTTATGAGGAGGGTAATGTGTCAGTGAAGTTGTACGAGTGAATGGTGACAATTTTTGTTTTGTTAGTGCATCGGGAAGAGGATATTACAGTGTTGGCTCAGGCCAGCATGGGACTATGAGGATTTTGTGTTTTGTTCAGGTCTTTTCAGTCAGGTAACAAGATGATGTCACACATTTTATGTTCACATTTCTGAAATATATTTAAGTGGTTTTCACTATGTTTCACTCATGGAAGCTGGGGCCAAATGGCAGGGAGGATTCCAAGAAATGAAGGGAAAAGGTGTTGTGGGAGTGGTTGAGACTGTCCTGCTGGAAAATAGCAAGCACTTTACTTAATTCAGGAATCTCACTATAAATCATCAAAAATCAACCACAAGTAGCCAAGTATTCTCAGTTTTAGATAATTTTGTGTTAGCATACATAGTGCATGCACCTCCATGGTGTAATGGTTAACATGTCCATCCACCCTACCCAGCTGTTCATCCTTCCCTTTTGTGGTTGATTGATGAAAGGGTACCTGGGTATGGTAAACTGGTAAACCGGATGTCACACTGACCTTGTCATAAGATAGCATGTTCTTACCCACCACAGACTCAAGGGGTTTGGTAATGGAGATGAGTGCCCACACAACAATCAACTATGGAGAATCCCCCCCAACCTACCTTTACCTTTACAGTGCACAGAAAATAGCAGTTTTGATTGCATGAACCTCATGACTTTCCTGGAAAGGCTAACATATCCTGAAAACTTTCCCAAACAACTGAGTTCTTGTTAACGGGTAAGAAAAGTATTTGTATTAGATATAGCAAACCATTCTTAAGTAACCAGCAAATGTTCACAGTTTTGGATCATATTATGTTGGCACAGCATATAGGAAACCAGAATTTCTATTGCATGAACCGCAGCTAATGACTTTCCCAAACAGGGTATAGTTTCTTATACACCAAGAGTTCTTACAAACTGGTCAGAAAAGTGACTGCAATTGAGTCATCAGCTACCAACGTACCTAACAGAATAGTAATGCAGTGATTGGAAAGGGTAAAGCAATCAGTAGTTTGCAATGAATTAACCTTTGACAGTTCTTGAGAAGCCACCTGATACAACTTGTAACACTACACAAAGCCAGACCGCTTACTTTTGATATATGGTACAGATTTATCTGACATCATGAAGGACACCTACATGGTTCCTCACTTTTCGTGTTGTCCTCCAACTTTCCTCACCATTAGTCTAGATAATTTCTTTTGTACCATAATGTAGGACTGGCACTATTTTCCTTATACAGTTTTATGAGACATACAACATTTGGGAGAAAAGAGGAAAAGGGGACATATCTGTATAACAATTATTTCTGCTAATAAAGTAATCTCAGGTGATCGAATATGCTTGGACACCCGTTACATTTACTGTGTGGTAGTGCTTTATGGAAATCAAAGTACATATACTACATCAGCTTAATTGTAGTGGCTTGCCTAACACGAAGTGACCGAAAAGCCACTTGGCCATGTGGGTACCCTTATCAGTCAAATAAATGGAGGGTTCGCTGGCTTCCCATCTCGTGGGTCGCATTTTGATTCCTAGCCACAACAATGTTAATCTCATTCACTTAAGGAATTTCTTGTGCGTTTCAGGGTAAACAGAAGCTTGCATGAAGTAATTTGTATGGAAATAGGGTTAAGCAATAAGTTATTTTAAGAAGCAATATTAAGTGATATGAGCATATCAACTGATTTATTTTTGTACTGAACTGGATTTCCTATCTTGTATTTTGAGGATGAAAACTTGTTTTATGTAAGACTCTTGCTTAATTTTAACTCATGTTGAAAAGTGATTTATGCCTGTCTTAGTAAGTGGTTCTATTACCTTCAGCTGGAATGAATCCGTCCTGTACTGACCAAGCAGATGTGGAAAGCCCCACAATTCCACTCCACTAAAGTGGGGTACATTTTTAGGTCTTTAGGAATTAAGGTCATGATATAGACCAAGGTATGGAGGCTTACTGGATGAAACTGTGCAGTGTTCATATGTGTGGTAAGGACATTGTAATCTTGTAAACATTCATATACCTTGGTAGCATCATGCAGAACAGTGGGTCACTCAAGAAATTTTTTTGCAGATTGGCTTGGCCCACAGTTTTAATTGACTTGCCCAGCACAAGTGTATGACATTGTCTATACTTGTGCAGAAGGACAAAGATATAGATCTTCAAGTTGCTTCTGTGCCTTCTCTTACTTTATGGCTGTGAGACATGGGCACCAAATGGTGACTTATTTAGGTGAATTGATGTCTTTGGTTATTAGTGTCTGCAGAACCATCAAGTCTCACTCTTTCCCAACTATTCCCTTGTGGTTCGAACCAGTGTCAGCTTTCCTCCTTCCTACAATCATACGCCTCCAACATGCAGAGGTTAGTGGGCCTAGCTATGAATCTGCAGGCCAGAGTTCGAATCCCAGCTCGGGCAGTTGGCGCGCAGTTCCCCCAGCTGTTCATTCTCCCTTTCGAACTGGTCAATGACGGTGCTTGGGGAAGGTAAATTGTGATAACCCAGATAGGTACATGTAAATCTATTAAAATCTTAGGCAGAATGGTATGAATTAAAAGTGTATAGGGGTCACAGAGTAGGGGTCTGCATCTCTGGTCATGGGTTTGCTTCCCGACGAAGGAAAGTACCTAAATTATGAAGATTGAATTAGTGTTTAATATAAGCAGTAGTAGTAATGGTAGGTGGAAAGTAAGCCAGCAGTAGTACACAAGAGCTGAACATACATGCATTTAATGCTAATATGAGATCTATGAAAGACTACGTACGTGTGCTGACTGACAAGAGGTGACTGTCACGCACTTGCACGGAGGGGGGGGGGGGGGGGTCGAAGGAAAATGGTAAGATATTGGAGGATAAAAGTTCTGCTATTTTTTCTAATAGTAATTGATTTTGTCGTTTGATTTATGGTTATTTTCGATCTTGAGAGACAGAGACAATTAGAATCTTACTAATAGTCAGTCTTGGCGCGTATGCGTAGCTATATAATAATACTGGGTTATTTTCGATCAAGATTGACAGATTTATATAGAAAATCAGACCACACTGACCCCATGGTCCAGACTAAATTTTTAATAGTCTCCTTGGCTACACCTCGCTCCACACTTTCAAGTGTAGGTTCATAACGGAGTGGCTCTCCCGTCAGCAGGAAGAAGCCGTATATTGTTGTGTAATTTAGCTGGTATTATATATTTTTTTGTAAGAAATATATGTACACTACCATAGATAGCCCTAGTTATTGTGACTAGGACTTTAGCATTATAAAGTGTCGAGCTGTTTAAATAAAAAAAGGATGATGGAGATAAAAAAATAAAAAAAACAGAGAAAGAGGGAGAGGGTCGGGTGGGTTGGCAGCCCTGCACCTCGCATTCAAACCCTGGCAGGCGAGGCGTGGAGGCGTGCCGCGGGACGCGCATGGACTCCACTGAATTATGTGAAGAAACCCATCCATCTGAGCGTCTGTGTGGCCAGGAAGCATGGTGGAGACACTGGAGGGTGAGCGAGGGGACTGCCGGGGTGTTGTGTGGGTGTTCAGACTTGAGCAAAATGGTCTACGAGAATGACATGTGGCCTATCCTTTGTCCTGTTGTCCCTTATTCTGTCATCCTTTCCTCCCCGTGTCCTGCAGGCCGTGTGTTGGAGGACTGGGCCATGGCTCGCACCGCCTCGGGGGTCCCTTTCTACGTGAAGTGAGTCTTGGTTTCCCTATTCCATCGTAATATTAAAAGTTTTCCTTAGCTCCTTCAGCTGGCAGGTGTCAACAGAGTGGTCCACCTGAGGGTTTGGTCTGCAGGAACGACAACGAAAAGGAAGACTTGCTTGGCAGATAACTCAGTGCCACTGTTTGTGCTACATAAGAATATGACACTATAGTAAAGCTTCACAATCTCATTCTTAAGCAGTGCAAAACAGTCATTAAATCCAAAATGTTAGCCTTACCTACCAAGTGATTGCTAAGAGGCAAAGGAACTAGTGCTTATAAGAGGGTGCCCCTAACCATAAAGTGGTTATGGGAAGACTAAGATTGCATAGTGCTTGGTAAATAGCCATTTGGTGTGTCTGCTGTCTGGGTCTTTCTCTTCACTTTTAAGCTTCCCTTCAATAACCAGTTGAAAGGAGAGGTCAGCCAGGCTAGCCAAGTACCGGACAAGGAAGTTTAGTCACAAGAAGAGAAAGAAACAATGTTAATAGGAAAGGTACAACACAGGACTGGAGTTCCTGACAAGCCATTACCCACACTGATGCCTCCTTTTCCCCAGCCACAGTCGGGGAGTAACTCAGTGGGACCACCCTGAGTATGTACGTATATTTGAAGAGATCCAGGCAGTCAACTCTGTCAGGTATGCAGCCTACCGCACAGCCTGCAAGCTGCGCCGTCTCCAGACCAGACTCAAGTGTGAGTGTTTCACATGGATGTCTGTTTGTATATGTTTGTGTGTGTGTGTGTGATGAGGTTCCCTGAGGTGGTTCCTTTTTTTTATTATTGTTTGATATTTTAATAGTTAAGGAGATGATCCAAGATAGACAATGTTCATATCCAGAGGAGCAATTGTGACATTGGGAAGGCACAAGGCAGGGGGATGCTTTACAAAGTGAGCCAAAACAGTCTTGAAAAGTTAACAATTTAAGTGATTTTATGAGGTCCTAAACACAAGATACTAGAGCATATTCTAAGTTTAACCCTTTCATTGCTAAACGCTCGCTGCGAGCTCCAGCCACACTCAAATCTCCCGCGTATGAGTGTTCCAACAATATTTCTCACAACACAGGATTGCCAATTGAGTGGGTTCTCCTCTAAATTTGGTGGAAAATCATATCAGCCCAGCGCGGAAAATCTGCGGACGAGTAATTGGTGGATGTTCTTGTCCAATATAGCGGCATTTTTGCATAGCTTCACCTATCACCTGACTGATTCTTTGACCAAATAGTTGTAAATATTGCATTTGGCAATACTACCTTGCAAAAACCTCAAGGAGAGGTGTCCACAGTTCCCTCAATATGGCTGATCATCGCACACGCACTGACATAAGTGTTCACATTCAACACTCCCTGAACGTGTATGTACGTTCTCGGGAGAGGCATACATAACCGACTCTTTCTAATGGTGTTTTTTGTTTTTAGCTGTGATGAACAGTTTTTGAGATACAGAGGTTAAAAGAGACCCCCCATTGGGCTGCCTGACTGCGCCTGAGAGGATGGTCATGTCTCGCACCATGCGCAAAGAAAGGGTTAAACAAGTAAAAAAAAAAAAATCTTATATAAGATAAACTTATATGCTCGCTTCACTCAATGCGTGGGTCCTCTGATCACTGGGTGGCCTGAGGATGTGTATTTGAAAAAAAAAAATGGGCATGTCAAGATGGCACTTTTGTTATTCCCCAGTGAAAGAAAGGTCTAAAAATGTTAATATTAATCAAATTCAAGCAAAAATTATATATTTATTTACTTTACATTGCCTAGGGCAGGTATATAAGTTGAGTGAATGAATACATGGTATAAGAAAATGCGAACAAAGAGGCGGGGTGGGCTCCAAAAGAGATCCAGCTTAGGGCCTCAGAAAGGCTATAACCAATACTGCCAGACATCCACCTTGTCACCAGCTGGTGATACAGTCTGACTGCATATGTCGTACATTACATATAATAAATTTTTATATAATTGCTTTATATAATAATATAATTTTGATTTAATTGTATAATTTTATATAATAGTTCCTTGGTTTCACTGGCCAAACATAAATAATGTGTTTTCTTATATATAACTGCTGGTTATCTACAGTTGTTATAGAGAAAACATAATTAGTTTATATTTCACTGAACCGTTACTGCTGAAACTACACAAACACATAGCTGCCTTTGTTTTCTCAAAGTATTACTTAGTTGACTTCATTTTGCTGCTGTTAAAGTATTAAATAGTTCACTTATATAAAATTTAAATACTAGGGTGGAGTGTTGGGAAATGAACACACAGTGACATGTACAAAGTGTTACTTTTGGGTGAGGACTCATTGTGGGTCTCCTCAGAGCAGGCCACTGCCACTGTGCTGCCTCCACTGCACAACTACTGTATCTTCCTTTGTCTGTTTAAGTACAGTATATTTTGTTAAAATTTTTGCTGTGGACAGTTATGAACTAAAATGCTAAAATATATTGACTGATGGTATGAAACAGAGAGGCTGTATGGTAAAACTTTCAAGTGAAAATGTTCTTTTATGAATGTTATGTCCTGGATGTAGTGGCTGTTATCTAAGTCACTGAGACGTTTAGGCTTTGATAATGTAATTTTTGTACAAAAAAATTTGGTGGACCAAAGTATACATCAACCCCCCAGTTCCTGTACCACTGAAACTTTTGTTCCCCACAAGCAAACCATTTGATCATTGTTAATCTCTTGACCATTCACAGTATAATGGAAAATAGCTTTTTTTTGTGTTACTTACTACATAAAACATTTGTTTGAAAATACACATATATTTGTAGGAGCTTCACAATGGATGTAGACAATGGGTAATTCCATGAGATAAAGCTTTCTAAAGAAATGGAAAGCAGCAAATATTGCCTCAGTGGAAGGAGTGATAACCAACATTATCAAATATAAAATCAGTTGAGGTTAAATGATAGACTAGCAAAAAAATAACATCAGTAGAGGGAAGTGAAAATGACTAAACATAATCTTCTCCACAGTGCAGGATGTGTCACTTCAGAACGTTGCCACAGCCTTTGACAATGCCGGGCTGCGGGCTGCAGAGAACAGTGACCTTGTGGAGATAAAGCAGGTGGAGCAGGTGGTTCAGAAGATCATCCGCAGTGCCCACAAGCACCGCCATGGCCAGGCTGCCCTTGCTACGCAGCTCACCATCAACCTCCTCCTCAACATCTATGACTTGTGAGTTGATGAAGGCAATTTGACAAGTGGTCAGTTTCCATTGCCACATAAGTAATAGTAGAACACATCCCAGTAACTTTGCATCTCCATAATATATATGCCTTGAGTTGATCTGCTCACTGGAGTTTTATCCCCCTTAACCCCTTCACTCCGGCGACGCCGACCCTGGCGTCACCGTATGGAAAGGGTTAGTCCTCTTCTAAACCTCATAATCCTTTTCCATTTTCTCTTAATCCTCTTCTAAACCTCTTGAGAGGAAATGGAATAGGAATTTAGAGGAGGATTGAGAGGTTTAGAAGAGGATTAATCCTCTTCCATTTCCTCTTGACCCTTTCCATACTGTGATGCCGACGTCTGCGTCATGGATGGAAAGGGTTAAAGTCTGCCACAATGTTACTCCTCCATCACTATCTCATTTCTACTGCACATATTCATGATTGCTGAGCTACATTCCATCCTCATGTCTAATTCATATGGCAGATTTCTCTTCTCTCTTCCTGCCCCACCTTTTCATCTCCCATGTCTTTGAGCCAGAAAAGATATGCATCTCACATACACTCCTGTATCCACTTATCAGAGGACGGAGTGGCATGGTGCAAGTGCTGGGGTGCAAGGTGCTGCTGGTGGTGCTGTGTGGAGGCCGCCTACAAGAGAAGTACCGTTACCTCTTCAACCAAGTGGCAGACCACAACAACTGCTGCACCAGGTGCTGGGAGGGATGGGAGTTGGCTGTGTGTTGGACCTTATGGGGGGCGTAGGGGAAGTAGGAAAGAATGGGGAGCCTTATGCTTTCATTAATATGTGGATGACGATTGTTCATGGTACAAAGTTGCAGGCATCCTGGTGATGCATGATAATTCTCACTATACCTTTGAATTTTAGTTTTAAAGGTCATTTGTTATAATCAACAAGACAAGGACCATATATCCACTATACATTGAAGATATAATAAGAGATAACTGCCAAGAAACTACAGTAAACCCTCGATATATCGGACCCGCTTATAACGGATTTCGGATATAATGGACAAGGTCAGACAGTCATAAATCCACGGGGACCGACCGAGAATAGTTTTTGAACCACCTGCTTCTGGTATTTACAATAGCGTCTGCTTGCCACCTCGCCCTCCTCCCTTTACCTGCTGCCCCATCTACTGTAGTCTTTTTCAGCTCACCTTACGAAATATTTTCCTCATGGTTTCCATTCAAATGAAGAATGTATTTATAGCACACAGAAAGTCTTATGCATCAATCCAGCTTATGGGGGTCGAGGGTGGCTAAGCACCCAGTAAGGTAGATTAGGTTATGTTATGTTTGGTTAATAAATTTATTGGGCACTCGGTGTGGGGCGCGGAAATATGCAGCGCGGGACAGGACGTGGCTGTGGCATGCTTGGTGCATGACATGGGCTGGTGTTGCGAGAAATACCTCCTCACAGAAATAAGTTGCTGCTGTCCACCACGCACGTGCACTGGGGGAATACACGTCAGGAAAACATTAATTTGTTTGGTTTTGTTCTAGTTTGTAGACTTGCGATCTTTTTGAGAGGTATTGAAATGCAGAAACTGTAAGCAAGTTGAACATCTCTGCAAGTTATTTTGTGGCTGCAGCTGCGGGCTGCGGTGGGTGTACAACAGCAGGCATTGAAAAGTCAATCATTTGATGATTCGTGACAGAAACAGTTATCAAATTATTTCATAACACACCAAAAACAAAAAGTTTCGTCTGTCAGTGTAAGATTAGCGCACTTATAAAATTTTACCCATACCCGTAACAATACCCCCCCGCACGCACACGCCTCGTAGTCCATCGATAAGTGTGCAACGCGGCTATACAGACAACGTGCAGACAACATACACAATAAAAAAAAATGTACCTCCGTTTATTAGGTTTCTCGGTATTATTTTAGTTTTACTTAATTTTCGCTGCTTATAACGGACTTTTGGCAGTAACGGACTAAGTTCCCCCCCAATTAGTCTGTTATATTGAGAGTTTACTGTACAATTTTTTCATTTCAGACGCCGGCTTGCCTTCATCTTGCGGGACTTGGCACGCATCCCTGAACTGTTGTCTGAGCAGCCCTCCTTTGGCCTGTCCTTGGTATCTGCAGCTGTAGAGAGCTGCTTCAAGGATGTGAGTGTTGGGGTGCTGGTGTGCAATACAGAGCCACCACAGCAAAGGAAAAGGAACATGTTAAATAGTGGAAATAAAGAGTCGAATAGTTGCCCTGTTCACATTAACAAAGAAAACAAGCCCTGCCAGCCAGACATCCACTAATAGGATTGAATATTTCCCAGCATCCACCAGTCACATACAGTCTCATTGCGAGAGGAGGAATACCTAGCTTGTTGATTGGCCTATGATAAACACTCGATTAGGAAGTAGGATGGGCTTATTTGTAAAGTTAATGTGAACAGTGTATATCAGATTGTCCCCTAAGATTATTTTTACCTAGGTTTGCTAACATGAGTGTTCTGGCAGGTGGGAGGTGAGGTGGGCGTGACAGAGGAAGTGCTGCTGGCATGGCTGCTGCAGGAACCTCAGACCCTCGTGTGGTGGACGACACTCTACAGGCTAACCGCTGCAGAGCTAGGTCAGTGCTGCCAACCCTTCAGTCTACTACAGGTTTTTCTTATTAAGGGTTGCTATACTGGGTCTTTATCTTTCAATCTATAACTTGCACTCTGTTTTCCTGTATGGTTCTTGTTTCATAACAGAGCTCATCCCCAATATGTTATATATTTTTTGGCTTATTTTGACTGTTGAAGTTCTATCCTTCGTTATGATTCTTACTGAGGTTCATTGGTTACATTTAGAACCGTACACAAAACTTGTAATGTTTTACCATTAATCATTTTACACTAGTCCTCATCCCTATCATATGCATCTTTTTCTTGACATTTTTATATAACCTGTATTGTAGTTATTATAATAAAGTATATAGCACTTGTACTTAATTTTGTGCATTATCCGTCCAACAAATGCACTGTGTGTTGCAGTGTGTCATGATGTGAAGTGTGGTGTGTGCAAGCAACGTCCCATCATCGGCCTGAGGTACCAGTGTTTGCGCTGCCTCGGCTACAACCAGTGCCAGGACTGCTTCCTGCATGCTCGGACCTCCAGGGGCCATAAGCTGTCCCACCCCATCCAGGAATACTGCCATGAGGTACAAAATATGCTTTATGGAAATGGCATGTTTTGAGTTTCTTGGTATTTGATTTCTTGACTTCTTGAGTCTTAATTTGAATTTGTTCACAAGCCTATCTTCCTGTAAAGATGTTGTGGACATCAATTAAAGATCTCATGTTTAGTTTAATAATCTTTCCTTCATTGAAGTAACTCCAGCCATTTCTGCCCTCAGACAAGTGGAAAGGAATGGCGCCGTGCTCTGATGAAGATAATGAAGCATCGTTTGAAGAGCCGTCCAGAGTGTACTAAGCCACGGTACCTGGCCATCCCCTCCAGCCCCACCCCAGCCTCTGACATGTGAGTATCAGTCAGGCAGGACACAGCCAAAGCTTGCTGGGTTCTCAAGATTG
This sequence comes from Eriocheir sinensis, assembly GCF_024679095.1. Lineage (NCBI taxonomy): Eukaryota > Metazoa > Arthropoda > Malacostraca > Decapoda > Varunidae > Eriocheir > Eriocheir sinensis. The sequence continues at coordinate 2,936,101 of NC_066561.1, forward strand.
TAATGAAGGGCGATTGCTCCTCTACTTTGTGATAGGTAAATGCAAAATTTGGTGCATACCCTTATGTGCATATGTGAGGTAGTGGTTATCATGTTTAGCTAGGAATCCATAGGCCTGAGGTTGATCAATACACAGCTCATGCAGCTGTTCATCACTTCATTTTTGTGGTGTTTCATTAATGAGTACCTGGGGAAGCCTTGGGAAGGTAAACTGTGGTAACCAGGATGATACTCTTACCCTGTGTCCCAGGGTAGTAGGTTCGTGTTCACCATAGGCCCAAGGGCTGAAGTGACAGAGATGAGTGCCACCACAACACTCAGGTAGTGTATACAGCTAAAGTTGGGGTCATATCCTGTAGCTGTATGTTGTGTCAGCACTCATCTCCATCACTTCAGCCCTTGGGACCGTGATGAGTGAGGACTCATTACTTCAGAACACAGGGTACGTTTAACATACAGGTTACTACAGTTTACCTTCCCCAAATACCTATTTATGGACCAGCCCAAAAGGGGAGGATGAACAGCTAACTACCGTGGGGTGAAGTTGAACCTGGGCCTTCGAATTCATGGCTAGGCATGCTAACTACTACATCGAAGCACCAGAATGCTTTATGATAGTTGAATGTATAATTATGCAAATATATGAGGGTATTCTGGGTTCCATTTCAGGGCACCCCATCACTCTCTTTGCTCTGCAAGTGTTACTCTGTCCTTTTCCATTTCTCTCAACTTTTTCCAGAAGAGCTTTAGTTCTGATATTTTGCTCTATCTTTGTACAAAATTGCTCATCTACTCTCTTTACTTTCCTATGCCAATCTTTTCATCAATGCCTTACCCTACTTTTTCTTTCACTTTCCCTCTATAGATTCCCATGTTATCATTGTCGTGCAATCACTCACTGGCCCATTCCTGCCTCTCATATTCTTTCCATTTTCCTTTCATTTCTTTTTGTCCAGAATACCTGTGCTGAAAGGTGTTCGCTAAGAACAAACCCCTCTCAGCACAGACATCCAAGATATTGCCCCTTCTCACTGTATTACTCCATCAACACCCCACTTCCCAACCACACCCCCAGTCTCTACATTTCCAACTTTCACATTTCTATACTCTAACACAAATATATTTCTATGACTCTCCCAAAATTTCAAACACTGGCCTAAATCTCATATTTTTTCACTTTAATTTTGTCCATCTTCTCTAGGGGGTATGCACACACGCACACATATTTCACAATTCTTTTCTTACCAGTCGTCCACACTCTTTGATCCATGCCCTTGATGGGCATGGATCAAAGTGTGTGTGGACGACTGGTAAGATAAGAATTGTGAAACAGTGAGTGACTGCATGACAATGATAACATGGAAATCTATAGAGGGAAAGTGAAAGAAAAAGTAGAGTAAGGCATTTTAAGTAAAAAAAAACAAGTTCTTTGGTAAGAGACACACAGTCAATACACACACCTTCTTGCTAGTGAATTTGTTGTAGGAGTGCTCCAGGTTGAAGTGGGCCATCAGGTTGTTGGCACCTGTCAACTCATTTTCTGTGGCTGGGTCCTTTGAAAGAGATAAGAAAAAGGCAATTGTTACAATTAAATTCATTCTCATAAATTTCCCTGTTACATGACCTCACTTAATAACCTAACCTAACTCCACCATAAAACTACAAGGATCACTAATTTTCATAGGAAAGTAAAGAGAGTAGATGAGCAATTTTGTACAAAGATATAGCAAAATATTAGAACTGAAGCTTTTCTGGAGAAAGTTGAGAGAAATAGAAGAGGACAGAGTAACACTTGCAGAGCAAAGAGAGTGATGGGATGCTCTGAAATGGAACCCAGAGTGCCCTCGTATATCTGCATAATTATACATTCAACTATCATAAAGCATTCTGGTGGTTCGGTGTTGTGGTTAGCATGCCTAGCTGTTCATACTCCCCCAATGGCATTCGTCCACAGGAACAGAGTGTTGTGTGAGCCGCAAGGTAATGTGTCCTGGAGTGAGAGCAGTGAGGATGACCAGCACCAGGAGGACGAGGAGGAGGAGCTCTTCTCGCGCACCATCCTCAACACATCCCATGAGAGCGAGGGAGAGGCAGGGGAGGACAGGGAGGAGGATGCTGAGGTTCAGAGGAGGACAGAGCCAACCATTTTGCCCACCTCCCCTCGCCACCAGATTCACTCTGTCATCATACACCTTCAGGAGGGACAAAGGTAGGTGCAGATTATGTGTGTGCTCCTGTGACCTGTAGATTAGGTATCCATCAAGGTGGTAGATGGGACGTGAACCCGCATCCTCCTGGACACGGCGCCAGCACGCTAACCACTCAACCACTGCCTCCCTTAAGTGATAGTATTAGTAGAAGACAACAGTTTTCTCTATTGTCTTAGTAACTGAGGATGAAATTGTTATACTATCATATTTTTTTCCACTCCGTAGTCACTTCCTTATCACCATTTTCCAGACAATTTCTGAATTACTTTTAACATTCAGTAAGTATTAGTTTGATACAAATATGGGGTTTTCTATTCACTGTCAGTATTTATGATGCTCTGTCGGAGTCTGTCCCCTCACAAGAACTTTCCCCAAGGGTGTAACCACAGCAGAAGGGTCTTTAGTTTTCTATGTTGTAGCACTCCCCACAATCCAAATCTCCCTCCAATACTTATTCATTTCACTGGTGGTCTCTCCTGATACCATTTCTGTTGGTCTTGCTCTCATGCATTTTTCAAACTCATTCATTCCTATGACATGGCCTAACCATCTCAACAGGTACTATGCTCCACTCAATCCCATTGCTTTCACTCCTGTAGCAAATTTCTCCTTCACACACTAATTATTTTCTCCATCCCATCTTGACACACCACATGTTCATTTCCACTGCTCATATTTGTGATTGCTTTGCAGTATTCTATGTCTCTCATACATAGTACGTAGCATATGACAGTCATGAAGATATTATTTCTTATGCCTTTCTTTGCCCCCATTCTCATACTTTACTATATGACTCTCCAGTGAACTTATCATCTCTGAGCTTTTCACTCCTCTTTCCCTTATTTCCATGTCCATACTTCTATACTCAAAAACTATCCCTTAATATTTAAATTCAGTTTCCATTGTTTTCCCAAGACAAATTTTACACTCCTGATCTCTACCCAAACTCTGTATGTCTTTGCAAAACCAATTAGCTGCTCTCTTGTCCTCTCAAGTACCATTACCTCACTCATGCCAACAGTTTTACTTAATCTCTCTTCTCTTACACATACTGTCCAATTCATCCACAGTCCTAAGCATTTTCTCCTACATTTTCTCCCAATACTATCATTGGCAAGTAAACCTAACACCAAGGACTGCTCTGGACCTCTCATTTTCAACTCACCTTAAATGTAAATTTCTTACTCTGGTTTTCATTTTTCTATCAAATTGTCCTTATAAATATTGAACATCTAAGGGGACAACAAACACCCCAATCTCACACTCACACCAACTCAAAAACTCTCACTCAGCTCCCCATCCATGTGCACAGAGGCACTCAAATCACACACTCAAGTAGACATCCTCTCACACCATCCAGGACATCCCCAAACTCTTCCTGTCAACCCTGTCATTACCCTTTGAATTAAGGACAGCTCAGAGTGTTTAGTGTGGGAGGGGACAGCTGTTTGTTATTGAAGGATAGGGAATAGATATCTGGAAGGTTGTGTCTCGTTGTTAAGTGGAGAAATTAACTTTTTGAGGCATTGAAGGACACTAAGTTCCTTTTGCCCCATTCAGAAATAATAGGAAGGTCAGAGGTTAAGGGTTCTGTTGCTTTCAGCCTTGGCCTGTGTAAATCCTATCGGGATGATTGTTTGTTAAAAAAATGTTTGGTCATCGTTTTAATAATGGATAGCCCACATTGTCACACTGTTACATATCAGCTTGTATGTGTACAGGCAACTGAAGGAAGGAGCCTCGGGGAACGTGGTGGAGGTGCACAACCAGCAGCTACAAACACAGATCAACAAACTCAAGCAGATCCTTCAGGTGTGTGGAGAGAAGTTTGACAATTCGTAGTTTCCTTTTTATGATTTTCTGTAAGAAAGTTTATGTTTTCTGTACATATTTACTTACGAATGTTATGGTCTTCGAACACTTCAATCTTACTTCGTATGTTAAAGAATGATTCTCTACATTTAAATATTTTTCCTTGTTTTTAGAACACACTTACTGTATAGAAAAATAAATTGCAATGAAGTCTGATTATTAGAGGAGATAAAATACTTTGCCTTGATGTGCCTAGAAATTCAACTCTGGGCCAAGCCTGGAGCATCGTAGCAGTGGGCGGCGAGCACAGATGGCCCATGAGGTGGGGAGGGGGCTGCCGCGCCTGGAGAGCACACCCATCGTTGGGGAGCGTGGGCTGCTGCTCAACCTGTCCCCCATCACCACACGCATCTCACATGATGACACGGCGGTGCTGGACAACAAAGAAAACCACTTGGTGAGCCTTGGACTTCTATTTGTGGTGGGTGTGGCTGATTGGCACTCCCACCCCTCACAGCCATTCTGGTTTTTTAATCTTTCCTTATCATCACATGACCTGCTGTTACTCATGTATGGGTGGCATCAAGAGCATTATTTTTGTTTAATATTATTTTTATAATCATTTATTTACTTTTATTTATTTGTTTATTATTTTTATTTATTTTTTATTTATTTATTATTATTATTTTATTTATTTTTTTATTTATTATTATTATTATTTTCAGGTTGAGAACCCGACTGGGACTTGCGTTAAGGATGGATGTGGTGCGGGATCAACCAGGACTCCCTTCACTCCCCACCAGACCAACACTTGCAACCCTGCAGGCAAGGCCCACAGTTTTTGTACCTTCAGCATCTTCACACCTCATGTTTACCTTGCCTTCCCAAAGTTTTCTCACTTAAATCTTTGCCAGTAATTTCTAACCTAGTTATTTATGATTGGAGTCTTACTTTACAGATCATAGTGAGGAAAAAACAGTGCCACATGGGCCAGGACTACCCAGCTTTACTGAGGTCAACTTTAGTGACCTTACTTCTATGACGAGTGCTGTAGGGTCACCTTCAGAGAGCTCTAGAGGAATAGAAGCCAGACAAGTAGATGAGGCCAATGAGATCAAGAAGGAGATTGAGAATATTTTGCTTCAGCTTGACCAGATCTTCTTGTCAGCAGAATCACAGAGTAAGTAATCTTGGAAATTAACTAAAATATCTGTTTCAGTTGGCTTGCTACTCACTAAACATATAGGTATGAATTCTTGTGATGTTCAGTTGAGTAATATGTAATATCCTTAGATCTGTGAGGTTCATGTTTTTATTTATTTATTTATTTATTTATTTATTTATTTATTTATTTTATTTTTTTTATCAGGTGAGAGCAGAGCCCCTGCAGACAGTGATGGTGTGGTGCAGGCTGCCTGTGAGCTGGGAGATGTCCTGGCAGAGTATGTGAGTGCTGTGCCTAGCCAGCCTGATTGAAGAGTGCCTGGCAGCCTAGTGGGCCTGCAGCAAACTAAGTCTTCCTGGTAATGAAATATTTTTTATATGTAGTCACTCAATCTGTGTTTGTTCTACTAATGTGTAGAAAAAGTACTTAGTAGGTGGTTGAATTTCAAAATATAAAAAATACTATTGCAAAATATATCATCATGCACTGTATTTTTAGTACATGTAAAATATGGCAAACTGTAAATAGTTCATGTAGTGCAGTGTACCATCCATGACTAACTCATGAAGGCCTGAGTGAAGAAGGGAGTGAAAGACAGACTTTCGTGTGTGTGTGTGTGAATGAGCGCATGGTAAGACTCATGTAATCAGGGCATGTATGGACAGCTTTAGTAGGTCGTCAATCCATCACTCCAACCACAGCATCTCAGATGAACAAGCAATGTGTTCATAGCAGCTGCTGGGGTGATAGTGAGTCAAAATGGATCCATGGCAATTATTGTCAGCTCATGAGAGGTAGTGCTGCATTATAACCCTTGCTGGGCTATGTGGTCTTGGTTGCCTAGCTGTTTTGTGATACCCAAGCTCCCACCAGTGTTACTCGGGTAATTCACAGAGCCATAGGAACCTAGTGATTAACCCTTACCATCCGTGACACAGACGTCGACGTCACAATATGGAAAGGGTCAAGAGGAAATGGAAGAGGATTAATCCCCTTCTAAACCTCTCAATCCTCCTCTTAATCCTCTTCCATTTCCTCTTAAGAGGTTTAGAAGAGGATTAAGAGGAAATGGAAGAGGATTAAGAGATTTAGAAGAGAACTATACGGTGATGCCGTTAGACACCCGTCGGCGTTGCTGGAGTGAAGGGGTTAATGTTTCATTTGTATCACGATTTCTCGGACTAAACAAAATGTTGAATGTATTCAATGTACAATAATTATTTGGCATTAGAATTGTTATACTATCTAATCCCGAAGCATTTATAAATTTACCTTAGTGCTACCGGTTTAAAGCAGTATCCAACATCAGGATTAACCACTCATGCCGGTGATCCAGGCTCATGGTACCATTTGTCATCCCACCCACAACTCATTCCTATCAAGCTCAATCCCCTCTCCTCTTAACACCCATTCCGTGCTCTGTCATGTCTTGCGTTCTTGTGATCACTTGTATGTCAGATGTCTTTGTATAGTTATATTGTTTTTGAATATTAATTTTATTTAAACCTCTCATTTATGAAACATGGTACATCCAAATGACTGGTAAAAGGCTTCACTTAAATTAGTGTGATGTCAACTTTGGGCATTCAAAAGTGACTTGCTTTTCATTAGTGTGAAGATTCCAGGAATTTCCAGTTTGATTTGCTGAACCAGTTTCAATAAATAAGTGGTTAATTGATTATAATTATCTTACAAGTATTGAATATTGTTTTCACCTGATTATATTTTTTAACTTGACCAAAGAAGATTTTACAAATCAAATTTAGTTTATTTTACATACATGAAAGATGATTCCCTTAGTATTATCCCATCTGCACACAAGATTTTATGTGATACACTTGGTGTTGGTTGATATTATATACTTTGTATTTTTAATTTTCTTATCAGAGAATAAAACTAACAGACCAGTTTTGGTTGCTAATTACTAACAAACCCCCAAAACAACTTCATGAAGCTGGTGAAAAATAAAAGTTCAAGGATTGTGTAAAATGAAGCTTTGTATTTGGAATCACTAATAATCTTTGACAGCTCCTGAACAGCCATTCTGTTCCTGAGATAAGGGTTCCTTCCCTCAGACCATGGAAAATGTATTGCCTATCTATACATACAAATATACAAGCGTTACAAAAAGTGGTGTATCTCAAAAATCTCATTCACTGCTGCTCCCCATAGTAGCCATAACCTATAAGACATTCACAGCATGAGCCTTTTCCTTCCTTTCATTCACTTTGAGTCTTAACAAAATTAACTTTCACATACTGATTTTTGGCTGTTGTGGGGAGACATCACCAGGAGTGAGTCAGGTGAGATACAAGAAAAGTCAGTTGCTTGCTTTTCCAGACAACTTCCAACATAAGTCTAGGAAGCATGGGGCCATGCAGTGCTACAAGAGCTCAACAAGTAACACCCCTTTACCTCCTTCACAGATTAACTCTACTGGGGTCACTGCTGGAGAGGCCGGGGTGCTCTGGGCTGTGTTTTTGCTTCTTCTTTTTCTTCTCTTTCTTTTTCTTTTTCCTCTCCTTATCGTCATCATTTTTCTTTTTCTTATGCTTTTTCTCGTGCATGTCTGTCCCATCTGCAGAGCCATCTTGGGTGGGGGTTTCACCTGGCCGGTACTTATTGTGCTTGCGGTGACGGCGGTGTCTGCGCTGCCCTGGTGGCTGGTTCATGAAGCGATACTGTTCTGGCAGGGGCCCAGGATGAAGGCGGAAGGCTGCCAGCTGTCCAGGGCCAACAGGTGGGTATGAACGGTCACATTTGAAACAAGGTTTTCATTATTTCAAACAGTTAATTTTATAGAATATGCAATACTGAAATCCACTACAACAGAGTAAGTCAGTTTTAAGCTGTAAAAATTTCTACATAATGTACAAAATTTGGTCCCTATGAGTATTTTGATCATACATATATGCCAACATTAGGTAAAAACACACCTGGTGATGGTTCAGTAGAGTAAACTCTTTGAACACTGGTGGTTTTTCAATAAGGGAACGTAGTGAAGAGTTGGTAAGATGAGCTGGGGTGTCGATGATGCCAGGGAGTGTTGGCAAGAAGGAAGACAGGGAGTCTCGTACCTGTAGCATGCCCAACGAGACTCATTAGTGCCATGCTACACATTAACACTTCCTACTTTTTCATCATTATCACCAGGCAAGAAGTTATAAGTGGTTGAGTTACTGGCCAAGAATCATTACTTCCGTGCTGAAATTTCCTACAGGGCAAGGATCATATTAATGCTATTCTACACATTATTATTATTTTTTTAAGTAAAAAACAAGTTCTTTGGTAAGAGACACACAGTCAATACACACACCTTCTTGCTAGTGAATTTGTTGTAGGAGTGCTCCAGGTTGAAGTGGGCCATCAGGTTGTTGGCACCTGTCAACTCATTTTCTGTGGCTGGGTCCTTTGAAAGAGATAAGAAAAAGGCAATTGTTACAATTAAATTCATTCTCATAAATTTCCCTGTTACATGACCTCACTTAATAACCTAATCTAACCCCACCATAAAACTACAAGGATCACTAATTTTCATTTTTTTAATTTGATAACTAACTGCAATATTAATCTACAACATACCACAGACAAAGCTAGCTATCAGTGCTGATAATCTCCTCTTTGACGCTTGCTATAGTCTGTTCCACGAGAGCTGGCAGAGATTTTCCTTCAGGGGTGGACTCGCGGGCTTGGCATCATTGCTTGAGTGATGGTGTCTGCGGCGCTCATTGGCTGTTGTTTACTAGATCTAAGCTGCAGCAATTTTGTTTGCCATGACATAGCCTACTATCTCTCGTGCTCTGTTACCTCTTAAAATCAACACTAATGGTATATAAATGTAGTTATTCTTATAATCGCTCTTCTCTATGCCTATTTATTAGTTTATTATCCACAAATAATAGAAACATATATCAGGATTATTGATAGGATGGACGATGAAAGAAAAGAGAAGGTTCTTGCCTTAGGCCAATGGGCCATATTACAAGTCAAACCCGAGAAGTTTCGGGTCCCTACAAAGGTCAGTTTAGGGGCCGTATTACAAGTCCAATCTGAGAAGTTTCGGGTCCCAACAGAGTTATTCATCGCGAACTCTGTAGGGACCCAAAACTTCTCGAATCGGACTTGTAGTACGGCCCCTAAACCGACCTATGTAGGGACCCGAAACTTCTCGGGTTTGACTTGTAATACGGCCCAATATGTTTATGTTATGGCTACGTATCATCACTACACATTATGACTAAGCCAGTCAGGCCTAAAAATATACCAAGAAATCTTACAATAAATGAGTTGACGAATGATATTGTGTAGACTGTAGCCTAGCACTGTGTAGTAGTAAAGAGTATTAAAAAAAAAGTCTAGCCTCAACAGTCGCTTCAGTTGCTGGATATTGTCCGTTTACATGCAGTTCCAACTCAGTTTTGTTATGAATGTCATTTCAGATTTATTTAAAATAGTTCAAAAGGCACATATTTATCGATAAAGATATTAATGCATTAGTTTTTATCATTGCAATCTGTTACCTTACTGCTCAAAAAGGATTGTGGTAGGAATACAAAGTCAATTTTATGCGCGCTGGAACAAGAGAAGAATTGGCCAATGAGCGCACAGTACCGTCACCCAAGCAATGATACCAACTCCACGAGTCCACCCTTGAAGGATTAGGCCCACCAGGTCTGGTGGAACCGACTATAGTACCTCAGCACTGACCCTTCCTACATCCAACCCTCACCCTGGCCACCCTTTCTCTGCTCTCGGGTGCTGGGCAACCACTGCCTGTGCATACCCATATTGAACTGAAGTTCACAAGTGGTTCTTTTCATGTCATGTTTGTTCCCCATTGGAATTTGGAATTTCTATCCTCTTAGGCCAGTGTCACACATTTACGATCTTGACTCCCGATGTTAAAAATGTTGGACTGCCAAACGTACATTACGATCATCATAAATGGACCACATCGAAACGACGCTGTTGAGATGGACATCCAATAGTCATGGTTCATTACCGACGGGTGACAGATGTTGGGGAGGGCGCCGATTGCTTTGAAATTTCCAAAACTGCCAGCGTGTGGCCTGACGTCGGGAGTCAAGATCATGAATGTGTGACACTAGCCTTAATGTTGCCCAAGCTTCTCTGTTAAAGCAAATTTCTCCAACACCTCATGTAAAACTGTTCAGCCCACAATCTGCATATCACCACCCCATGTCTAGTAAACTGCCTTTAACTATTAGTACATAATTATAGACATTTAACTTACTCTACACTATGCCAATGCAACTTTGAAGCACCGCTGTAATTATCCTTTTCAGCGAAGGAGACAGCTCAGGGGCAAAGCAAAGGGAGAAAAAATCCTAAAGCATTGCTTACTCAAACAAAATTTTATGGCAGTACAAGATTCCAAAATCCCTTTTGGAATCTTGTCAGATTCAGTTGGAGAAGTGTCTTGGTACCCCCCTTTTGAAAGCATTCAAGTCATAGAAAGGAAGCAATATAGACAAAGAAAGGCTGTGTCATAGTTTATCAGCGAATGGGACGAAATGATACTGGTTAACTCTTGCATTACGCTATTGGACAGCAGAAGGATGAACTAGAGTAGAAAGTTTGCAGTGAAGCTGTGAGACTGGAGGACACATGCATTTAGCATGACAATATCAGTAAAAGACAGAATGGAAAGCAACATTAAGGGTGAGTATAAGAAGTAGAACAGTCAATGAGAGGAGGGGAGCTGATGAGACAAAAAGCCTCTGACTCTATTGTCTAACAGAGCTGGGTGGGTGGATCCACCCCACACATGAGATACATGCAGGGGTGGGCAAGTATAGTTATCTTTTGGGAGGGGGAAAAGAACTGGGTATATAATATAGAATACCTAACCTTTAGAAAGCTGGTCTAGCAAAAGATGAGATATGAAGTTTCTAGTTGAAATTTTGAGTGAAGGACAGATCAAGAAAGTTTAGTGTGGAAAGGGACAGCTGTGTGTTATTGAATAATAGGGAACAGACGTATGAAAGGCTGTGGTGAGTTGTCAGGTGGAAAAATTGGATTTTGAGGCAGTGAAGGACACCAAGTTTCTTAAGACCCATTCAAAAATTAATTGTTTTGAAGCATTTTATGACACAAGTTCCTTCTTCCCCATTCAGAAATAATAGAAAGATCAGACATTGATTGTTCTATAGCATTAAGCCTTGAATTATATAATTCCTCATGTGAGATTTGTTGAAAAATGTAGAGTAATGCTAAGTAGTCATTAACATAAGAGTGGGATTTTTTTATTTATTCATTTATTTATTTTTTATAATCATTAACTCGGTAGCTGCGGAGATCTTGTTTCTTAAAGGCTCCTCTAAGCAAATCATCACTCACGCAGATCATTATATAATATATATCAATGTTTTTGTGATCAGTTTATGCATCCTCTATTTTTTTGGGGTTATGTCAAGCTAAATATTTGGCCCGTCACTGGTACCAGGTTAATGAACGATAGATAGTGGGAGATAGAACAGAGCCCTATGTAACACCACTTTTCAATAGGTTTCGGTTTAGAACAGCAATGATCTGTCACAGCAGAAATAAATAATCTTAAAAGGAACATGGAGATGAGAGTTCAGAGGGATGGAATCAATAGGAGGTTAGTTTAGAAAGCTACAATTTGTGTCAGACAGTCAAAACTTTTCTCTAAAACAACAGCAAAAGTTCTGCTGAAAAGGATGAGAGGATGCTCACATGATTTATATTTTTAATCAGGAAGAAAGGCAGGAAAATCATCAGTAAAGTCCTTGTGAAATCTATACTGGTGATCAGAATGAAGGCTGGAAGTATCAGCTTAGTTAAATCAGCATAATAATGAATACTACTGCATAGATCGTTCAACCATTTTGACCCCTGGATGTATATTTACAAACTAATAGAATTCATCCTTAACCTCATGAATAATAACCTATCACTGCTAAAAGAGTAACATTATTGCAATAAAAATAGTAAGCTGTTGCTGCTAAGGATAGTAATCTATTGCCACTGTGGATAGTACACTCATTATCAAAAGCTATCCCCAAACTCTGGTGCTTTTGCAGCATGTTTCTGGTAAAATCACGTACCTCCACGTGTAAATACTTTTGTTACTTTTGTAGAATTTGGTCTTATGTGAATGCAGCAAAGGTGGACTTCCCCTGTGACCAGGCAGCACTGCCTCATTGGCTTTCTGTAGCTCTATGGCCCCTTTCACACGAGCGTTTTTTGCCGCTCTGGCACATGCTGCACGGTTTAGCTTTACATTGACTCTTATGGGTGCATTCACACGAGGCCGGAGTGGCAGTCTTGCCTCTTGCAGCTGCACCCTGCTGTAATGCCAGCAAGACCGCAGCGGCAGAAATGCTGCACAACGGTTTCGGTGGTCATGTGTTGCTATGGGCACCTTCACACATCCGGTGTTTGTCACGTGCAGCAAGGGAAACTTATCTGTCAACACTGGGAGGAATGGCACGTGACCACTTTGTCTGCATCATTGGAAAAGCTGGTATGCACTATATTTTCCATCTTATGAACTTTCAATTAATGTATATTGAAAATGTAAGTGTCTTACATATTAATTATGTATACCTCTGTACAACAAACATCTGCATTTAAATTTCAGGGTTATGACTAATTTAAATTATCATGACACGGAACTGCTGATCTCTGAAATTGAAAGATGGCCTTGTTTGTGGGATCCCTCAAGAGAAGATTACAAATATGACTGAAGGAGATACCAAAGTGGATGCAGCAGACACCGCACTATATTGACCGTGGATGTCCAGGTGCCATGCGGCATGTGCCGGAGCGGCAAAAACCGCTCGTGTGAAAGGGGCCTATGATTGAGTTATTTGTAGTGCTGGGATAGCTACCTTACATTTTACCCAGAAGTGTATTGTCTATGTCTTGGAAATAGACAACTCAGGTTGGGTTATTAACCCATGGGCTTCGGCTATGGGAAAGCCGAGGTGGCCGAGAAACGGCAAAATTACACTGCATTTTCAGACTAAGAAAAGAGCATGGAACGTACATCAGAGTACTCCTCTCATAACCATAAAGCTGTTAAAAATATTTACTTTTACTCAAACTCCATTTTTTTGGGGTGGTGGTTGTTACAAATTAAACAGTCTTGTGACGCATGGCATCTAGCCGAGAGTCGCTTGTTGTCTACTTTAGAGAATTTGACAAGTGATTACTGTGTGGGTAGCGAATTCAGTCTGCCATGACCTTACAGCACCACCTATGACAAAAAAGCCCATCTCAAGATCACTCACCCACCACTGTGACCCAGGGCATGTATGGTGGGTTGCTCTCTGCCGCCACCGCCTACAATTAGCTCGAATTATGGGTTTTATGGTGAGCCCTTTTTAGGGTCCACCCTGCTGCATCACAGCCACGACTCGTGAAAGCCCAGAAAAGGGTCTGCCGACGTTCTCGGGTTAATATCCAAAAATAATGTCAACCAGGAGAGTATCAAAGTTTATGGCTTAAGCTAAGCTGCGTGTCACCACGGTGCTCTCCTCCATCTCGCCCCTGAGCTTGTGATGGGTAAGAACCATTTACCCCAGGAGGAAGCGGAGTGTAATTTTGGTTATTTACCAAATGAAATGGCTATTATCAAGCAGTATGCAGTCTTAGACTTGGTCTTGTCATCATTATTATTTGGTAATAGGTTACTCTATTAGGTTTAAGTTGGGTTTGTTAGTTTATAAATAATTCTTTAATTGAACTGGGATAGGTTACTATTTATAAAGATGGTACCAATTTGCTTCATGTATAGCTATACGACATTGACCCCATTACCTGAGAACTGCCCACACTAGCTCCAGACAGTGCTGGAAACCTATTTTTCCGTGTATAGCGTCCTCGCGCTTACCTTCATGAGGTAGAAAGGCCCAGAGTGGACCACGGCGGGGTGCTTGCCCGCCGATATAGTCATCTTGAGCGTGCCCGTGGAGTCATTCCTGGACAACATTTGGTTGGCCATTGGTGATCTGGAGCCCCTCGGCGAGGATTTTGGCGAGAAAGAGGCGTCCACCTTGCGGGTGAGTTCGTTCATGGTGCAGGCGTCAGGCGCGGCCAGCCATTGTCCAGCTGGGAGTGACGCGCCGCGCCCCGACGCTCGCCGGGACCTGACAGCCGCCCGCACAACGGGGCTCATAGTATTCAATTACTTCATCGCAGTCGTAAGGTTTTGGCTTAGATGAGACATTTTGCATCATAGTATCATAAAAACTATATTTTCTTATTACTTGCCTCACTCCTTCCCTCTATATTGTTGCAGCGACAGGGGTGCAACCTTTGTCCTGAGTTTGTTGCGGGGCCTGTCTTGTTTACAAGTTCTGCCGTCAAGATCTTATTTCGGAAAACGTATCCACTCTAAAGTTTTTACATATGTGAGTTCTGTTTGAATAGCTGCTAGAATTTTTCAGTTTTATAGGGATTGTTGTAATACGAGTGTTATTATTATGTTCTTTCTTAAGATTGCTCGACATATAATTGTGCGTCTGGCAGCCGGGCGGCAAGTGTCAAAATCGTGTTCGCTTACTCCGTAAATTATCCCAGAAACAAGTCGTAAACTTCTACACTATTTATGATAAACGTAACTGAAGGAGCTTAACATGATAAATAAACATGCTGTGGGCATGTTCGTATTTTTTGGCCTTTCACGAACTTTAACTGTGGGCATCCCATTGGCCTCCATTCGGGTAGCGTGCCACATGTCTGTATAGCGGGTGTTGGTGTTCACGGACTATGCAGATAATTATTATTATGCCTTGAATCAGCCTTACGGAGTAATCGCAGGTTTTTATTACCTAAGCCATCAATTAATTCCGCCTAGTCAAGTCACGCAAGTCTGCGCAGCCATAGGGACAGGCCGGGATTTCGAGCGACTTCAAGAAACGAATCTGTGCACAGACATGAACCAAGATCTTGACATGAACAACGCCATATAGACGTGCTGGGCGAGTCCATATTACACCATACGTACGTACGTAGGGTCAAGTCGATCCGTCGCAAGACTCCTTGACGAGACCCGTACGTCGTTCTGCACTACGCTACCGAGTATAAGACATTTTCCAAGGTGTCAGTCCTCGCCACACGCATGAACAGAGTATAGTATACTGTTTCATCTATAGTGATTCCCACGGGTCCTTTCCTTCCCGCCGCTCTACCACACAGTCCCAACATCTATTTTTTCCTTTCATTATTATTATATATTATCATTATTATTATTAAGTTTCATATGATAGTTGTAAGTAACATGTGGCAGTGATTCTTGGCTTATTAGAAATAATCACAAAATACTGATCATGTATATTGTACAATTTTCAGTGATATATTGCTTCCTTCGACTTTGTGTGAAGAGTTAAAAATTCATTTTTTACCAATGCATGACCACAGTACAGGTGAATAAGATATGAAGCAGTGTCGAGCATCTTGATGGGACAGTAAACGAACGACCTGTTCAGTTTTTTGTGTACAGCAGTGCTTTCCCAGCCTTCCGAGGCCAAGGGGCTAGCACTGGCAGTGGACTTGACTTGTAGAGGCGAATTCCTGCTGGTGCTGAAGCTGCGGGTTGTCCTGAGCAGACTCAAGGACCTGCCGTTCTTCTCGGGGATACTGGTAGGACGAGGCGACACCCGCGACCTCGACCAACGTGAGTAATCGCGACTTGTTATGCCGAGTTGAGAGAAAGTGGTGGCCATTGCCTGGATTGATGTAGGCTGCCGGCACTTCTCGAAATGCCAGTTTCCTGCCTTAAGATTTGCCAATTAAGTGCCTTGTAAGGAAAGATCGACTGTTGCTGTATTATAAATGCAGTCTCAGAAGGTTGTACGCATTTCTTCACATGGCAAGCGACCCACAGTCAGTACCGTACGTCCCCGGCTTGGGTTAATTAAGGCCCCTGAAGTAGTAGTGTTCTTTAACTTGTATTCATTATCACTATTATTGCCCTTTTTCTGCCATTATCTCCAGTGAGAAGAGAGAAGACAATAATATGATAATAATAATGACATCTAAGGTTTAGTAGCTATAGCTTCCATATCATAGGTCAAGACCAAAGTGCAGGTGTTTGGATGCTCATGCATGTGAAGAGAACATTGATATCTTGAAAATTTTACAGTACCTTTGTAGTGTACCAAAGATGGCAGGTCTCACCAGGGGATTGGCTTGTTCCGCAGTGTTATAGACTTGCTCAGCATGAGTAAATGGCGTTTTACATACATGTGCAGAAGGATAAAGACTGAACGTCAAATTGTTTTTGCCCATGGTCTTATTATGTGGGTGTGAGACATGGTCACTAAATAACAGAGGTGGGCGCGGTACTGAAAAATCAGTAGTTCAGTACTTTTTCTGGAGTACTGCGGTTGCGGTAGTGCGGTCCCATTTTTTCTTTCCCAGTTTGGTACGCGGTGTGCGGTACTGCGGTAGCGATAGTCAAAATAAGTGCCTATCCTGGCTATCCAAACAACGGAAACATGCTTAAAATAGTAGTGATAAATCGTCCGGCATCACGGACGGGTCCGGGGTTGAAATGGTCGGCACCGCGCGGGTAAAAGAAGACTCAGTGTAGTAGTTTAGTCTGTCTATTTGTATTTAATTTTGAACAATAACTGAAAAGTCAGAATGAGAATCACTGATTTTGATGACTGATACCGATTGACTGATTGAGTCTGATTCACTGTTAAAAAAACATTTCTGTGAGCATGCCGCGCTGCAAATGTCGTCTTCAATAGTTTTCAAAGTACCGCAAAAAAGTACTAATATATACCGCAGAATTTTTTAGTGTGGTCCGTGGTAGTGCAGTATTTTCAGAAATTTTGCAGTAGTGCGGTACTTTTTTTGTGATGTGGTACTACTGTAGTGCGGCGACGGCCTGATGAACGAGCCTCCCATAACCCACTTAGCCAGTGGGGTATCTCTTTGGCCGACTCGGTAAGGAGTGGCTCTCCCGTCACGCTGGTCGCGGGTTCAATCCCAGGCAGCCGGGGAATACCCTCACTCTTGATTAATTTCTCGTGTTATTTCGATACACGCAGAGGCCGTGTTGAGAAATAGGAAGGATTTAGAAAAGAAGCTCGTCGGGGCATTACACTACCACACTACCGCACTAAGTACTGCACTTGCCCACCTCTGCTAAATAATGATTTAACTTGGGGAATGAATGCCTTTAGTAGTACTTTTGCAGAATCACAGGGTATTTCTGACATGACTTTGTGTCTACCTGGAATTCCTTCGTGAATTGAGGTCTAACAGACTCCTAATCAATGAATGCCAACTCCACTTATTTGAACATATGACATATTACCCAGAAATTGGCACTGCCCACTTGCTTATCACTGTGAGAAATCCTGAGTGAAGGATGCCAACAGCCATCCCATAAAGCTCGTTGCTAAAGCAAGTTGATGGATTCTGCTGGATGGACTTGATATGGGAAAGTTGCCTCCATGGAGTCATGCTAAGAGGGATGGTGTCAATGAAACGCCAGAATTTTTCTCTTTACTACACTCCCACATGACCACTGCGTGTAATGAAACACACAAGAAATTAATCCAGACAAGGAATTAAGGTTTTGCTGGCGCCGGGGATCGAACCCGCAACCAGTGAGACGGGAGAGCCACTCCTTGACCAGTCTGCCAAAGAGGTACCCCCTCGCAGAGTGAGTTATGGGAGGCTCACCCATCAGGCTAGTCAGCTGCACTACATCATAGCACTGTGCCCTGCAGTGTATGCCCCCATTGATTTGTTTGCATAATAGTAGTAGTAGTAGTAGTAGTAGCAGCCTACAAGTACCTCAAAAGTAGTAGTAGTAGTCTGCAAGTAATTAGATAGTAGTTTTAGTAGTAGTAGGAGGAGGAGTAATTTCACTCTGGACAATTCAGGGAATATTCCTCCTACTCATTCACCCTCTGACTTCACTATGCCTGAGTGGAGTAGGTAGGAAGATACCTACTGAAACGGGCATAAGCCACTCCCGGTGAGGTATATATGGGAAGTGAGGAGGGTGCTGAAGCCCTCCAAAGACCCTTCCCATGTCCTCACTTTCCATTTCCCTATTGTCTCATCAACACCATGCTCTCTTAAGACAGATCCTCTCTCTTTCCACACCACACTACATTCACACAACATACACAACTTTTCCCAAAATTTTAAATTCAAAATGGCACAATTACACTCTGCCTCGAAGTCCCTGCCTGGGAGGGGGACCACAAATTCCCCCAGGGAGGACTCCCCTTCTGGCTGCCGACCTGAGAGGTGTCTTGATAACTCCTCGAACCTCTTTCTTATCAATTTCTGCAACATTAGCGGTCTTCGCTCTAATTTTCATTCTGTGGAACACCATCTCTCCTCCTCTAAACCTCACCTTCTCTTCCTCATCAAAACACAGGTTTCTGAAGCTACTGACAGCAATCTCTACTCTGTTCCCTCCTACTATCTCTATCCTAAATTTCAATCCAAAGCTGGATGTTGCGCCTACGTGCGCAACGACATCACTTGCTCTCGTGCCCACGACCTTGACTCTTCAGAATTTTCCACCATCTGGCTAAGACTTCATTGTCATTCTATTACTAAATACATCTATGCTGTTTATCTCTCACCTAACTCTACTAACTATGTAAAATTCTTTGACTACTTGAACTCTAAAGTGGAGCACATCTCGACCCACTCTCCCTTCGCTGAATACCTCTCCAGCTGAAACAGATCTCTTCTGGGTTTTCATTCTTTATTCTTTTTACTGAAACAGTTCTTGGTGGGCTTTTGTTTTCTGTTTAATAATTCCTTTGAGCTGTTTCTACTGATGTAAAAAAAAACTTCCACAAGGTGCACTGCTGAACTGACTCTTTGTCATCCTCTCTTAGCCGTTTCGATGAAACTTTTGCTGCTGTCTTAGACATCTCAAAAGCTTTTCAGGGTCTGGCACAATTTTTTTTCCTGTCTAAACCACCCTCCTACAGACTCTCTCTCCCTCTCTGTACTTAAGTCTCCAATTTCCTATCAGGCCTATCTATCTGCTGTAGTAAACAGTCACTGCTCTACCCTTAAACTTACCTTAAACCTATCAACAGTGGTGTTCTTCAGGGCTCTGTCTTATCTCCCTTTTCTCTCTGTACGTTTAATAGTAATTTTCCTTCTAAAACAAACTGTCTTATCCACTCCTTTGCTGATGACTACTTTGCAATACTCAAAATTTCTCTAACAGAAGTACCTCTCAACAAGAACTACAGGACTCAAGGCTAGAGGTTACAGATCGCTTAAACTCTGATTTTGCTATCATTTCAGAATGGGACAAAAGGAACTTTGTGTCCTTCAGTGCCTCAAAAAAGTGTACTTCAATGCCTCAAAAATTCTTTCTCCACCTGTCAACTTGTCACAACCTTCTAAACACCTATCCCCTATTCTTCAATAATGCTCATCTCATACCTGTCAAGCTACTGTGGTGTCTTGCCATAAGATTTTGCGTTAGAGACCATAAGTTTGTGTAAAAAAACGTAAGACTTGACAGGTATGGTTCTGACGGACTCAAGCAGGGTGCACGAGGTACCTCCCCCCCCATACGCACACACACACACACACACACACACACACACACACACACATTAACCGTAACAGTAACCATTACTCAGCACGCTCACATGAATTTAAATATGGCGCTTACCATATATTTCAAATTGTTTAAAACGAACATTAAAAAAAAAACATCGCAAGCGGAGAAAAAACGTAAGATTTTCAACTTACGCCGTAAGACTTGAAAATCACCAAAATTATGTAAGACTTACGCAAAAAACATAAGACTTGACAGGTATGTCATCTGTACCTATCTTCTACAATAAACACTCTCGGTCTGTCCTTACCTCAAAATCTTTACTGGAAACGTCATATCTCATCTCTCTCTATATCAGCTTCCTCATTGTTAGACATACTTTATCATCTCCACCATTTCTTTTCCCCCTCACAGATGCTATCCACATACAAGGGCCTTGTCTGCCCTGGAATGGAGTATGCATCTCGTTTGTGGGGTTCCACACTCACACAGCCATGTTGGACAGAATAGAGTCAAAAGGCTCTTCATCTCATCATCTCCCCTCCTCTTCCCCACCTCATAAATTCTGCAGTGTTGCCTTTCTTTCTATCATTCAATACTTTAATCTACTCTTTTGAACTTGCTAACTGTGTGCTGGGAAGGTGGTGGCTGAGTGGTCAGCGTGCGGGTGCGTCGGTCAGGAGGGCACAGGTTTGCTTCTAGCCCACCGCTACAAATAAGCTGGCAATTTTTCAGTGATTGCTAAGTGGCCAAAGACTACCCATGTGCTGTCCTGAAGACCACCTATCAACCCAGACTCTAGATTCTCTCTAAAAGAGAATCAAAGATGAGCTCCAGGGGGCAGCATGAGCCAATCAAGAGGCACTACATTTGTTGCACTATAACGGGTGGGACCAATCATCAGGCCGCACCAAGAAAGCTTAATTACCAGTGCCATAGGCGTAACGTAAAAAAACAAAAATGACTCCACTCTTCTTGCAATCTGCCTGCATACTACTTTCTACTCTTGCTCATCCCCATTCAATTGAAATCCCTAATACATGAGTTAGCCAGGATCTTCATTCTTTCATGCCTTCTGCTGATAAACTCTGGAACAGCCTTGCTCCATCTGTATTTACTCCTGCCTACGACCTGAACTCTTTCAAGAGGGGAGTATCAAGATGACTCTCCATCTGAAATTGACCCCTTCTCTGGCAAATCATTATTTTTTTCTTTTGCTGGAATGGTACTCAGCAGGCTGTATTTTGTTTTTTGCCTTTGAGTTGCCTCCATTGCTGTAAAAAAAGTAGTAGTAGTAGTAGTTATAGTAGTTCTTATAGTCACAGTGCCTAAGTCTGAGATGTGCAGTATCATGTTCTGGGCCTGGTCAATCCATCGAGTGAGTTCCTTGTAAGACCCACCATTGTTATATACAACACTACCTAGGTATGTGAAACTTTTGGTGACTTTGACATCCTCACCACATGCATGAACAGACTGATCTGTGTCAATCAGCAAGCCTCCAAATGACTGAGTCTTGGTTTTGGCTCAGGAGACTTTCAGTCCCAGTGGCTTTGCCTCCTCATGCAGCACTTATGAGAGCCATCACCTGGAACTCCATCAATTCCACAAGAAGTGCAGCATCATCAGCAAAAACAAGGTCAATGACCTTGATGTAACCAACAGATGCTCTGCAATGACTTCAGTCAACAATTTTGCCTAATCCCAGTCCATGCAAATGTTGGGAAGTAATAGGGGAGAGTTCAAGGGCACCAAAACAAATTGCTAATAAAAAAAAGCCTGCCAAGCGCTGCTCCAACAAAAGTACAATAGAACAAGAGGCCAAAAGAGGTCAAGTCATAGGCAGGAAAAAGGAAGGCTGTTCCAGAATTTACCAGTGTAAGGGATAAAAGAATGAAAATACTGCTCAACTTTTGCATTGGGAATTAGGACAGTATAGGGGTGAGCAGGAGTAGAAAGTCGAGTGCAGTGGGGCCGTGGGAGGGGGGAGGCATGCAGTTAGCAAGTTCAGAAGAGCAGTCAGCATAAAAATATCGGTAGATGATAGAAAGAGAGGCAACATTTCGGAGGAATTTTAGAGGTAGAAGACTGTCAGTGAGAGAAGGGGAGTTAACGAGATGAAGAGCCTTAGACTCTACCCTGTCCATAAGGGCTGCATGTGTGGAGCCCCCCCACATGTGAGATGCATACTCTATATGAGGGCGAACAAGGCCCCTATACAGCATATGTGCGGGGGAGAAGAACTGGCGGAGATGATACAGAATGCGCAACCTCGAGGAAGCTGATTTAATAAGAGAGGAGATGTGAAGTTTCCAGTTAAGATTTTGAGTTAAGGATAGACCGAGGATATGTTTAGTGTAGAAGAAGGTGACAGCTGAGTGTTGTCGAAAAATAGAGGATAAGAGTTTGGAAGATTGTGTCGAGTTGATAGGTGGAGAAATTGAATTTTTGAGGCGTTGAAGGACACAAGGTTTCTCTTGCCCCAGTCGGAAATGATAGCAAGGTCTGAGGTTAAGTGCTCTGCTGCCTCCAGTCTGGAGTCTTGTAATTCCTGTTGAGAGGGTTTTCTGTTGAAGGAAGTTAAATAATGCAGGGTAGAGTCATCAGTGTATGAGTGGATAGGACAGTTTGTCATGGAAAGAAGATCATTGATGAATAACAGGAAGATAGTGGGTAATAGGACAGAGCCCTGTGGGACACCACTGTTGATAGGTTTAGGGGAAGAACAGTGACCGTCTACCACAGCAGAGATAGAACTACTGGAAAGGAAACTGGAGATAAAGGCACAGAGAGAGGGATAGAATCCATAGGAGGGTAGTTTAGAAAGCAAGGAGTTGTGTCAGACCATTGAAAGCTTTCGATATGTCTAGCGCAACTGAGGAAGTTTCACTGAAATGGCCAAGAGAGGATGACCAAGAGTCAGTTAAGAAAGCAAGAAGATCGTCAGTAGAACATCCCTTGCGGAACCCATACTGGTGATCAGATAGAAGATTATAAGTGGATAAGTGCTTATGAATCTTCTGGTTAAGGATTGATTCAAAAGCTTTAGATAGACAGGAAAGTAAAGCTATAGGGCTGTTGTTTGAGGGATTGGAATGGTCACCCTTCTTAGGCACAGGTTGCATATAGTCGTACTTCCAGCAGGAGGGAAAGGTAGATATTGAAAGGCAGAGATGAAAGAGTTTGAC
The DNA here is from genome assembly GCF_024679095.1 of Eriocheir sinensis. Taxonomy (NCBI): domain Eukaryota; kingdom Metazoa; phylum Arthropoda; class Malacostraca; order Decapoda; family Varunidae; genus Eriocheir; species Eriocheir sinensis. Next base: position 2,959,029 of record NC_066561.1, read on the forward strand.
CAGGCAGGGTGTCAGCACAGAAGCATAGTTTTTAAGGACAATAGGATGCACTCCATTTGGTCCATATGCCTTCTGAGGATTGAGGCCAGAGAGGACTTAGAAAACATCATTCTTAAGAATCTTAATAACAGCCATACTATGTCAGGGGGGGATGAGTAGGAGGAATATACCCAGAATCGTCCAGAGTGGAGCTTTTAGAGAAAGTTTGAGCGAAGAGTTCAGCCTTAGAGATAGATGTGATGGTGGTGCTGCCGTCAGGATTAAGGAGAGGAGGGAAAGTTGAAGAAGTGAAATTGGAGGAGATATTTTTTGGGTAGGTGCCAGAAGTCTCTGGAAGAATTAGAGAAAGCAAGATTGTGGCACTTTCTATTAATGAAAGAGTTTTTGGTTGGTCGGAAAATAGATTTGGCACAATTCCAGGTGGAAATGTAAAGATCATGATTAGCAGAAGTGCGAAGGCTCTGGTACCTTTTGTAAGCCGCCTCTCTATCTCTGATAGTATGAGAATAAGCGTAATTAAATTAAGGCTTTTTAGTATGAAGGCTAAAGAAAGAATGTGGAATGCATGCCTCCATTCCAGAGACAATCACCTCTGTGATGCACTGGGCACACACAAAGGGGTCTCTTTCCTGGAAATAGTAATCATTCCACGGAAAATCGGAAAAGTACATCCTCAGGTCGTCCTACTAAGCTGAAGCGAAATGCCAGAATGGTGGGTCCTGAGTATGTACAGGAGCAATAGGACAGAATACTGAAAAAAGGTTGTGATTGGAGGAGCCCAACGAAGAGAACAGTTTGACAGAGTAAGCTGAAGGGTTAGAGGTAAGGAAGAGGTTTAGTATGTTAGGCGTGTCTCCAAGACGGTCAGAAATATGTGTAGGGTGCTGAACCAACTGCTCTAGATTGTTGAGGAAAGCAAAGTTGTAGGCTTGTTCACCAGGCTGGTCAGTGAAAGAGGATGAAAGCCAAAGCTGGTGGTAAACATTTTTTTGAAACCTCCTAAGTTTGCAAAGGGAGAGTGAGTCAAGATGTGCTCCATTTTAGAGTTCAAATAGTCAAAGAATTTTACATAGCTGGTGGAATTAGATGAGAGATAAACAGCACAGATGTATTTAGTGATAGAGTAACAATTAAGTCTTAGCCAGATGGTGGAAAATTCAGAAGAGTCAAGGTTGTGGGCACAAGAGCAATTGATGTCATTGCGCACGTAGATGCAACATCCAGCTTTGGATTGAAATTTAGGATAGAGATAGTAGGAGGGAACAGAGTAGAGATTACTGTCAGTAGCCTCCGAGACCTGTGTTTCGGTGAGGAAGAGAAGTGAGGTTTAGAGGAGGAGAGATGGTGTTCCACAGAATGATAGTTGGAACGAAGACCTGCGAATGTTGCAGAAGTTAATAAAGGAATAGTTTGAGGAGCTATCAAGACACCTCTTGGGTCGAGAGCTATAGGGGGAGTCTGCTGTGGGGGTATTTGTGGTAACCCCCCCCCCCCCCCCTTCCTCCAGATGGGGACTCTGAGGCAGTATTATAAGCCATTTTGAAAAAAATTTGGGAAGTGGTGTGTGTTTTGCATGTAGGTATTGTGGTGTGGAAAGTAAGAGGATTTGTCTTTAGAGAGCATGCTGAACTACTTTCTGGTGTTAATGAGATAATAGGGAAATGGAAAGCAAGGACACAGGAAGGGTTTTGGTGGGCTTACAGCACCCCTGACTCCTTGCTTCCCGTATTTACCTCACCGGGAGTGGCTTATGCCCATTTCAGTAGCTGTCTTCCTACCTGCTCCCAGAAACATCTGTACACTTTGTAGCACTCTTAGTCCCAGAGTAAAGGCCAGTCATCAGGTCAGTAATCTTTGCAGGTATCCCATGGATCTGCAGAATGTCTGAGTGCCTCACAATGTACTGAATCAAATGCTTTCTTAAGATCGACATGGGCTGTGAGTTGCCCCTGTCGAGACTTACGTTGGCATTCTACAAGGACACAAGGTGCTAGGATCCGGTCAGTGTTAACTTGCCAGGCATGAACCCGGATTTCTGGGGTCACTGAATCTTAAGTAGATGAGATCAAATTTGCATCACAAGCAATTGAGTGAGCACTTTGCCTGGCACGCTGAGCAATGTAACATCACAGTAATTGTTAGTCTTGTCATCTCCCTTTCCTTTTCCAGATAGGGACAACCAGCCCCCTCTTCCAGGCAGGAGGAATTGCACCAGACTACCACACAACAGACAGCACTGCATGCAACCCATGAATCATGGCTTCACCACAGCCATTCAGTATCTCTGCGCTGAAATTACAGATCCAAGCTGCCTTTCCACCCTTCAACTTCCTTATAACCTCTCTCACCTCCACAAGAGAGGGTGGAGATTTGTCTATTGGTGGATCAGCAGCCGCTATCTGCAGCCCAAACAGAGGGAGCTGCCCGCTTGGGGGCTCTGTCATTTGCACCAACCCAACGTACTCACCCCAACGAGCCTGTTACCATCTGCATTTGATACTATCTGTCCATCAGCCATTCGGATAGTACTCATCTGATATGTGGATTTGGAGTGGAGCTTCTTCAGAGCTAGGAAGTCAGGTCTAAGGTTGTTTGCATTAAGATAACCCTTGACTTCCTTATAAGACCTCTGACATACCTCTCCTTATCCCACCTCAGAAGGTTTTAGTCTTTTGTGACAGAGTCCTGTATTGCTCTAAGTCCCGAGTCAGTCTGGCAGCACGACTCTTCTCTATGTTCTCCAGTGTCACCTTCAAAGCCTTGGACGCTCTCCAGTGCGCTCCTCAGCAGCTTTGAGAGTTTCATGTTTGAAAGTATCCCACAACTGTCCATGGTCCTCCAGAGCACCAAGCACCCCAAACCGATCTGAGACTGCCTGGTCCCTCAGTTTCTGAAAATGGAACCCTGGAGGGTTGCATCTTGAGATTTTCTTAGACCTGATGCATATCCATGGTGTTGCAACAAGTCTATGGTTGGTCACAAAGAACTCAGCACTCTGGACAACCCTTCATTTCTGAAGGATCCTCCAACGAGTACCGACAAGGATGTGATCAATCTTCTTTATCATACCGCTAGTATTGCTATACCAAGTCTCTGGAACCAGGAACCAGCAAACCAGCAAAGTCCATTCTTTTGGACTTTGCAAAGTTCAGTAGTAAAATGTTTGTTTCTTGTGCCAGAGCCATGGGGATCAACACATAACTGATAGTCAACGCTCTGTACCAGCCATTGCACTGGTCACTCAAGACAATGAGTCTGTCACGGTGGGGAGGGGGAAGGGGGTTGACTATAGAGTCAAGCTTGGCATAGAATATCTCTATGATAAGATAACTTACGTTAGTAAATAGTTATCAATATCAATAATATGCAGGTAGCAGTGATTAATACTATCACTTACTTTAGTGTCATTATATTAATAATGTTGCAGACAAGACAGCTCTGTAGACGGCAGCACCAGGAAGTTTTCCTTTCTTACATCAGACCTATAGCACTAGTAGGCTTTCCTAATTGGGCCTGGTGGTCGGTCCAAGCCCGTCATGGCGCAGGCAAATGTTTATAGTGGCACCATTTATTCTTGGCTCATGCTCCCCCCCCTGGAGCTCATTCTTGATTTCCCTTGGACAGTCCCTCTTGAGTCTGGATTGATGGGTGGTCTTCAAGACAGCATGAGGGTAGTCTTAGGCCACTTGGCGCCGACTGAAAGTTCCCAGGTGGTAATGGCAGATTTGAACCTGCATCATCATGTCCCATAACGTGGCGAACACGGGACCAGCACACTAACCACTCAGCCACCGCCTCCACAATTTTAATCAGTAACCTAATAAATTAACAAAACACTAACAGTATTAATAATGTGAAACTCAAATTCAACTATAATTGACAGTATTCATCATTGCTGCCTGCATATTATTGATAGTGATAAGTATTGCCTATGCATACATGTAGTCTTTCATATATTATCCACTGAAAGACACAGTGTGTGACATCAGGCTTGCAGACCACTGTAATGCACACCTTGGACTCAGGCACCAGGATTGTAATAGTAGTATTAGATATTATCTAGTAATGATGGTAGAAATAGCAGTAATACTTCATCAGTGGCAGTATTACCACTTGTGTGGTGTTGTGGTTAGTATACCTAACTTAGGATCTGCAGGCTTGGGTTCAATCCTGTCCCAGGGCAGTTGGCACCTAACTTACCCAGCTGTTCCTCCTTCCTTTCAGGTTGGTTGATAGCTTGGTATATAGGTGCCTGGGGAAGATTTGTAAGCTTTACTCTAGTAACACTTACCCTGTAGCCAACCTCAGGGTAATGGGTTCATATCCACCACAGGCGTAAGGGCCAATGAGACAGAGATGAGGACTGAGGCCAGGCCATGCTCAAGTAAGTGTATTTTGCCAACTTCACCTTTAAGTAGTAAAAGTAGTACTTAAATATGTAGTAGTGTAGCAGTAGATTCTGATGTCAGCCTTCACTCTTTAGTCCTGTTGACTGATTATGCTTACCATGTTAGTAATTTTACCGTTACCCAGTTTATAGTGATGCATTTGTTGCCAAGTTGTGTAGATGTCTCAAGTCAAGGTAATATAATCACTTCATTACATTTAAATAAAGTATTTTATTTAACATTTTAAAAAGCATAATGTACAGCTAAGTTACAAGATCCTCTGGGTGATCATGAACATAAAATGCTGCCCACACCTGCCCGGTGACCCCTACTGGACGCTGTATCAGCCCCCCACACGGCAACCTTTCCTCACCAAGTTCAATGCGAGTTGTTTGTATCACTTAATAGGATATGAAAGCCCCTCTACCTCAGTACAGCACACAGCACACTACTCTGCAGTGCAGCACCCATGGGCAGCACTGCACCTCTCAGGGCTCACTAACAGTGTCTAGTCAGTGTACAAAACTTAACTAATTTCTACTTTTACTGAAAAAAATAAAACTCTTGAGGCTCCACTGACTGCATATTGCATAATTAAATATGACAAGATTTTTTCTTTTATATAGATATAAAAGTCAGATCAATAAATGCTCTGTCTTGGAGTAAACACAGACCCTCAGTTGACTTATGCTCTCAAGATTAACTTAGTGATAATCCTTGTAACTAAAGCTCTCATACCAGGGAAAAGGGAAAAATGTACAAAACACTTCTTGAAAGACAAGGAATAATGCAAAATATACAGTGGAAACAAAGATTTAAAGTACACAAAACCGGTAGCGTCCTTGCCAGTCTTGGTGACCAACAACGCTACCTGGCATTTGGCTACAATAAATAAAGAAAAAAGCCTCTACAGATGGATACAAAACTAGCCCAGAGGAGCCTCTCTCCCCTCCCACCTCACTAACACACTATGCTGACTTTGGCTTCACACCAAGCTCAGTATCACAACGTAAAAGACTAAGACTTCATCACTAAAATAAACTTAGATAACACTGCTCTGTAACAATTAAGCACACTTTTCTGTCCAATAGTCCATTTAAGATCACTTTGTACTTGGATGAAATCAGGCTCTGCCCTGACGAGTCCATGAAACTGAACTCAATGCCACACTCCAACTTTGAGGAGCGAGGCTCAGCGAGTGTTCCTCCACACAGCTCGGGAGTCTATGTTACCAACTTGATCATTAAATCTGACAAGTGAATGTAAATTGTCTATATCATCACTTCTTTGAAATGGTATAAACACCATAAATAAGTATCTAAAATATAGCTCTCACAACAGGCCCCAAAAATATGTTTAAGTTCTCACTAAAAAATCTTTTTTGTGTGTAATTTAAGCAGTAAAGATGTGCAGATGTCCAGTAACACCTAGAGTTTGTGTTGGTTCACTGTGTAACACCTTGCAACATCTTACTTAGCTACAGTAGTCAAAATATTGCCTAGTCTTGCATATGTCACTGATAATTTTTCATTGGATTCCAGCACACTCAACACTAATTCAGCTTTGTGCTGACAGCTGCTACTCTTACTGAAGCACCATAATAAAAATACTGAGATGACAACTTGGGGACTATCGCCGCATGGTGCCATTGAGCTGTAGTGGCGTCATGGAATAGTACGGGGAATACATGGTGTTCTGGGGCTGGGTGCGGGGGTCCTGGTACTGCCCCGGCGCCTGGGCGTGCATGTTCATCATCTGCACCGGTAGTTGTTGGTTCATGAACGAAGGGTTGGTCAGGTACGGTGCGTTAAGGGCAGACATGGTGGGGGGCTGGCCAGGCATGCGGTAGCCATTGACTTGGTAGCCCAGCATAGTGGGGGCCATCATGTTGGGGGACATCTGTGCTGCTGCTGCTGCTTGGTGTGGCTTGTATTTAGTATAGGACAGCTGCACCTGTGACTGTAGGTTTGAAATAGGAGGTGTCATGTTGCGCTGGGCAGCAGCTGCTGCTGTGGCACTGGGCGGCGGAGTCACCGTGTGGGAAGGAGGCGGGGTGACTGTGTGTGAGGGGGGAGGGGTGACACCTGCACAGGGGGGTGGAGGAACAATGTCCATGATGCCATTAGTTAGCTGTTGGAGCCGTGCAATGCTGCACGAGGATGCACTACCCTGCACAACACCCCCGTGGTGCTGTTCTGCCCCCATGGGGGTTGGGGTGGGGGACGGGCCTGGTGGGCTGGAGTTGATGAAGTGGTAGTTTGTCGCTGAGGGTCCACACACTGCTGGGCTGGCAGAGGGGTGGGCAGGACCCCGCTGGGAGGAACCAGATGAGGCCTGACCAGCACGTTGGGAGGAGGCAGAGGAGTTGGGTCCTGCCGTCTGCTGGGGGGCACCTGCACCCCCCATCCGGGACTGTATGACTGATGTCATGTAAGAGCTTGAATGGGAGGGTGTGTGAGGTTGTGCGTAGGTGGTGACGGAAGGCTGCGGGAGGTAGCCCTGGCTGATCATGGACCCATGGTGTCCCAGCATCTGCTGGTGTGGTCCCATCATGTAGTTCGGATGATGGCCAAAATTTTGCATTTGTGTGTGGGAGTGTGGAACATGGGGAGTGCGAGGTGGATGGGGCGTGTGTGCCCCATGTGTATGGTAGGACATGGGGTGGTTATGGCCCAACCCTGAGGGAGGATGAGGACTCACCATGCGCTGGGTCATCACATGGGCCTGACTTGGCACATGCATAGCAGCCACTGGCTGTGGGGAGAGCTGGGTGCTAAGGTTTGAGGGTGGGCGAGAGCCTGCAGAGACTGGCTGTGGCTGTGGCTGGGTGGGTGGTTTAGGCTGGATGTGCCTCTGCTTTGAGGGCTGGTGCTTGGTGGGGGGCTGATGGGGGTGGGTTTGGGGCAGGGCTACGACTCCTATCGTTTGAACGGTCTGTGTAGCGGCTTGTGTTATTATTGATGGTGGCTGAGGCTGTGGTTGTGGCTGAGGCTGTGGCTGAGGCTGTGGCTGCTGCTGTGGTGGAGGCTGAGGCTGTGGCTGAGGTATCGGCTGAGGCAGTATAGGGGTTGGGGTGGGGGTGGTTCTTGCTATGTGTGGAGGAGTTGGGGTGGTGGGCTGTGTGTGGGTGGGTGTGGTGGGCTGGACATGAGTCGGAGTGGTGGGCTGTACATGGGTGGGGGTTGGTGGCTGTACCTGCTGGCCAGGTAGCTGGGCACAGTCACTGTAGCTCTGGGGTGTAGATGCTTGCTGAGGAGCCTCTACGGAGTGAGCCATTTCATTACTAGATATGGAAGTCGGAGATTCAATGCCCAACTGCGACACATCAAACTCTCCTTGGGAGTACCCGTGCATGGAGTGAACAGAGTTTGTGGTGGAGTCTGGAGTGTAGACCCCCATGCTTCCAGTCTCTTGCTGGTGGGGAGGGGTGGGGGTGGGGGCCTGACGAGTGATCACAGATGTTGTGTTGGTGGACCCACAGGAGGAGGGAGGAGTGTTCCCAGCAGAAGAGTTCACAGCCTTGGGCCCATCTCCAACCTCTAAGGCCAGGTCATGCATGTGTGGGTTATCTTGACTACCTGGGTGACTGTCAACTTTGGGAGTGTCTGTGGATTCATAAGCCTGGTCCATCTGGGATGCCAGGCTCTCCTCCTGGTGGCTAGCAACACTCAGGGCTTCAGACACTCCTGGAATGGAGGGTTGCTCCTGTGGCTCCCTGACACTGGTTTCCTCCTCCTCCTCCTCCTCCTCCTCCTCCACTTCTTCATCCTGGGAACACTCCTTAGCCAATGCCTGCTCATTCTTTTGTTCTTGTGAGTGATCCAGGTTTTCTATCACAGATTCACAATGCCGATCTTTGCTGTCCTGCCCATCTTGGTTGTGGTGACTAGATACAGAGGACAGCACGGGAGTCTCAGCGACAGGTACAGGCTCACCAACACCTGGTAGGTGACATGAAGACTGATCATCCTCCAGACCAACAGGCTGAGAGGGTAAACTAATAGGAGAGGAAGGCTGCTGTATATGGTGGTCCACAGGAATCTCGGACAAAGGTGAGGAAGAGCGGAGTGAGGAGGGAGATCCTATTGAAGAGGGAGAAGCTGGAGATTCAACAGACTGTGGAGATGTTGGGGTGATGGGGGCTGGGGCACAAGGAGGCTCCAGTGGAGAGTCTGAGGGGAGTGGAGAGGGTTCAATAGAGGGTGCAGGTGAAGGTGGGGCAGGAGCTGGGGGTGGGGAGCTAGGGATTGGAGAAGGAGGGACTGAGGATGCTGGGGATCTGGAGTGGTCCAAAGAGTTTGCAGGACTGTTAGGAATTGCCTCTTCCTCAGGTTGTAAGGAAGGGCTTGGTGTGACCACAGAAGGGGTCTGAGGAGGAAGCTGGGTCGTGGGGAGAGGTGTGAGGATGCCACCAAGGATCTTTGGCTCCTCTATTATCTCTGGCGGCCTGGAATCCTCTACGAGGGCAGTCTCTCTCTCTTCTGTTCCTCCCCATATGCTCTCCACTGCCTTGGTTACCTCCTCCTGGTATGCTTCATCCACTCGGCCATCAGGTACCTTGCACTCAACCACCTCATGAATCTCTTCTGCTGGAGGTGGGCTGCTGTAGCTGTCATGGTCCAGGCACTCCCCATTTGGGATACTCTCACAGGTGCCATTCATGATGCTGGCCACAGCCTTGTCGGCCTCACTCAGCTCCTGGTGCCCCTCTCCTGACCTGCCTTTGTCCTCAGTGTCTTTACTTAGTTGCTGCTTTGTTGTCTCAGTCAATACTTTGTCCTGCTTCTTCAGTGACTCTTGTGTTGTTCCTGTTGCTAATTTCTCACCTTTTTCAGAAGCATCACTCTTTCCCTTTGCCATTTTTACTTCTTTCACTGCATTTAGCAATGTCTCCCCCACCTCACCTGTTATCTTTGCTAATGAGTCCTTTCTTGCCAAGTCATCTTCACCCTCTTCTTCATCCTCTGTCTCCTCTTCTCTCTTTTCTTGCTCCACTTTTCTCATATCATGGTTCTTCAAGTGGTCACCCTCCCAAGGGGAATTTTCACCCTCCCTTTTACATGGTTCTTGCTTCTCTTTAGTCTTCTCAAGATCCACTGGACTCTCAACTTTATCTGATTGATTCTCTGTCATCATGAGCTGCTTCTCAGTGGCTTCTGGTTTAGAGGGTTTCTCGGAGTCAGATTCCTTTTCCTTTACTGCATGAACAGGTGTGCTTTGAAGCATGCTTGGTGCCTTAGGGTTAGTCTCTTCCTCTTCCTCTTCATCCTCATCATCGTCTTCCTCCTCTCCCACCTCATGGCGAGTATCTCCTTCCTCCAACAAGTCATCACTAGCAGGCGTCATCATCTCGGTGTCCTCAGAGAAGGTCTCCTGTGCCTCACTCCCATCCACTCCATCAGGCTTCTGGTCGTCCTTAGGCTAGAACAAAAAGAACATTGGAATTACAATCTGCATTCATTTACCTCAGTTACTTAAGAAATCCTAATCACTAATAACTTAAAAAAAAAATTTGCCTTATGCTTACCAAAAATCACATGTAAGACCATTAAAATATAGCAATCAATCACTAAGGGTATATGCCAGGGAGCACATCGTCTCGCCCACCCTAAGACCAAGGGGTCCCTCTAAATCAGTCTCCATGCAGGCCCCTTTCTCATCCTAAGTAACTTACGGCACAATGCACTGAGTCAAGTTATGAGCTTGGTGGGCATGATGCCACCTTGGCCTCTACCACTCAGGATTGTTTCATATAAGAAACAACCCAGTAAACAGGATGACTTCTGGGTAGCATGCCACATGCCAATATAGCTAGAGTTAGCACTCATCCACAATTTAGGTAATAGGCCTCAATTAAGTCTCGCAGAGTAACTGCTGATTTGACTGACAGTCAATATTTAGTGTCCATGTGTCTGCTATAGAGTAATCCAGGGAGCACAAGCAACTTTAAGATTGGAATCTTTGTCTTTTTGCATAGGTTTTGACAATGCCATATCATGAGTATGAGTCCATACTCAATGTATGTATGGATTGGCCAGTGGGCCAATCCAATCCAACATAATACCTTTTGACTAGACCACCGTGATACAATGGTTAGCATGCTATGAATCTGCAAGCCTGGGTTCAAATCCCGGCCCAGGCAGTCAACCTCCCTTTTGGGCTTGTCAATAAATGGGTACCTGGGGAACGTAAACTGTGGTAGTCTTGATGTCACACTGGCCCTGTATCCTGAGGTAACAGGTTCAAAGGGCCAATGTAATGAAGATGAGCACCAAGCACCTATTACAACTCCCTTTGGCGCTCCATCAGTATGCGAAGCATCAGTTGTTGACTTATCAGCTGCACTCCGAGTGACCTAACCCCCGTACCATGAGACAATCACCGTTCTGATTGCCATGCCCTGGATTACCCCAACCACCAAAACAGACTACTAAGTAAGCTTGGATCTTAATGTGCTGTAGCTTACAAACAGAACTTTCCAAAAAGGTATAGCATACTAAGATCAAATGATGATCAGGGTGTGGACAAATAATTAAATGAAGAAATTAAATTGCAAGAGGTTGGGATTCCTCTTATTCCTTCACTTAAGGAAAAGTAATCATCCAAGTGGGGCTAAGGGTTCTGAGACTCTTGGCCTTCACTCTCCTCAGTCTGAGTGGTCTTGCCTCACTCACAGCTGCTACAGGTTCCTCAGTGGGCCCAACATCCTCACGCCAAACAAAAGCCTTGTCGCTTTCCATAAAAATAAGCAATAGCATACACTGCTATCGCTGACATTTTAATATATACTGTCTGTAATGTCACAATGTCATAAAAGAACTAAGCTCAGAACTGAGGAATTATGTAATGCTGCTCAGCTGCTGCTATGTTAACCAATCACATTTTGTCACATGTACATGTAGTCAACCAACAGTGTGCTTGACTGACTGTTGGAGACACGTCAATAAAACGGGGCATGTTCATACTATCATGAATGAATTTTGTTAGTGGAACTAAATTTAGCTGAGGCTAATTGGTCCACTAACAATTTCAAAAGTTAATGACAATGCTAATCTGCAAAAGAAAAAGTTGGCTTTGATAATTTGAGGTTAGTGTAATTGTGCCCACCACTGGCAGTCAAGAGGCTCAGGATGTTCCAGGAGGCCACATAAGAGTTCTCAGATGGGTAATCATGGACCTGGTTTTACAAGCAGGTGCCCCATCTGCACCACCTTGGGGGGGGGGGCTGAAAGCCCTCCCCTCTTCCAGGATACAAGGGTTTCATAGACTTTGCCTATCCCCATAACCAGGAATAGTTATTAAAAGAAATGTTGTAAAAGGTTATGTTTAATATTTCTGTTAAGCCTCCCTTAAGTCCTGTGGCTGATGTTGTCCTGCTATTGGCTCACCCTTAACACTCACCTTTGGCTTGGCTCGGCCTCGATTAGCAGAGCGTCCTCGACCCCTCACCGTGCTCTTAGGGCCACGAGGAACACCCTTCGGCCAGCCTCGTTTTCTGACCAGAGACAACTGGTCACTGTCATTAGTCTTGTCATCCACATCTGACACAGTAAGTTGGTCACATCTGGTCTCTTGAAGCCTGTCAGACTTGCACTTGTCGTCACTTTTCTTTTCAGTCTGAAACAAAATGTTTTGTCAAATCAAGCATTTAATAAACTCTTGACTCAAAACAGGAAACAACTGACATTCACCACATGACTGAACAGTTCCCTCACCTGTGGCTGCTCAGTGGGCTTCTCCAGCTCTACCATGGGTTCCAGGTGAGGCATCTCCAGCTCCACTGTTTCCGCACTGCAATGCAAATGAGACCCATGAGCAACAGTCTGGTGACTTTGAGCCCTGAGCTAAGAATGTATGTTTACTTTATATTATAAAGAAGACATACTAAAAAGCTGGCTTTGTCACAGTTTCAGAAGAAAAAAGAATATTGATTTGAACAGCAAGAGAACTTCGGTCAAACAGCACAAAACTGCTATAACTTACCCTTCCTCTTTCTCTGGCACCCCCTCCACTCTTTCTTCTCCTTCCTCCAGACTCACTGCAGGTGTGTGGGGCAGGTTGTTTCTCAACCCTGCTGCAGCTCCTTCAAGGTTCCGGCTCTGCCTAGGTTTCTTGGGCCTTAGGTTGAGGGGTTCTGGCTGCTCCTCAATGCGTTTTGATTTCCTGGTACGCAGTGTTTCATCAACCTCCTTCCTGGTGGCCCGGTCTACCTCGTCTTTCCTTTTGGTGCTCCTCTCTACCTCTTCATTCCTAGAAGCACTGTGCTCCACCTCCTCACTCCTCCTGGGGCGCTTGTTTTTGTGACTGTTGTAATCATCAGCATCAGGGTGATGCTTCACCCTGATGGTGCGTCCTCTGCTGCTGGTCACCTCAACCACCACCTCTTCTTCATCCTCAATCTCTGAATGTTTTCTCCTTCTGCTGTTACTGCCTGTGGCTGTGCCCCTGGCAGAATATGGTTGGGTTTTGTTTCTGAGTCTGTGCGGTCGTTCTGGAACTTCTCTATGGGATTCTTGGGAGTCCTTCTTCTCTTCCGGTTCCAGCCTCCGCCTTATCCGTGAGGACTCCCTAAGACCCGCTACTGGGTGCTGCTCCTCCACAAGCTCACCCTTCACCTTGAGTTTACTAGTGGTAGACTCTTTGCTAGGAGATAATGACTCCTCCTCAACTTTGGCTTTGGGTCTGGAGTCTTTGCTGGGAGCTGACACCTCTTCCTCAGCCTTGGCCTTGAGTTTGGAATCCTTGCTGGGCGTTGGAGGCAGCACTTCTTCCTCACCTTTGGTCTTCAGTTTCATACTCATGGAGTCTTTGCTGGGTGCTGTTGGCTCCTCTTCACTCTCCTCTGGTTCTGGGTTCCCAGTGCCTTGAGCTAGAGTCTCCCTGGTGGGATCATCCTCACACTCCTCCACTTCAGCTTTCCTCCTGCTCCGCCTGACTGAGGGCTCTTTGCTGCTCTCTTCTTCACTCTCCTCCACCTCTGGCTTTCTCCTCCTCCGCAGAGAGCTCTCCCTCCGACTCTCCCGCTCACACTCTTCAGCTTCTATCCTCTTGCGTAGCCTGGCTGAGCCCTCCCTCCGCCCCTCATCACCCTCAACATCAACTCTCCTATTCTTAACAGCAGCCTCCCTCCTAGTCTCCTCTTCCCCCTCCTCCACATCTGGCCTCTTCCTCCGCCTGGACACATGTTCCCGTTGGTTCTCTTTGTCATTCTCCTCCTGCTCCACCTTCCTCCTAGTCCGCAGCGAGCCATCTCTCCTCCCATCCTCCTCCCGCTGCTCGTTCAGGTACTTCTTGCGGCTCCGTGTGGCCAAGGACTCACGCCGGCTTCTGGGAGGTGGGTCTCCCTCCTCTGGCACGTCCTGTGAGTCCTCATTGTCATAATCACCATAAGAGACGTGGGAAGATGACGCCACCCGACGGGTGTGTCTGGGTCCTGTTGCCGGGCTTGGTGTGGTTGTGGCAGCAGAGGCTGGGATAGTGTTAGAAGAGGGGGTGGTGGTGGTGGTGGTAGCTCTCCTGGTGCTGACTTGGTCCCTCACACACTCTGTCAAGGCACACAAGAAGATCCATACATTAAACAGTGTTTCCAATTCCAAAGTTAGAATGCAGTTGTGATCGGAGGAACTTTCTCAAGTTAGTAAAAAAATAAAGATAATAATAAAACATTGCAGAGGCTATACATGAACCCGTACAGTGTTCAGTACGTATATGTTCGTACCTCTTAGGGAAGTGTTTAGTACGTATATATATGCATGCTCTTTTGAGCAATTTTATGCCCTTTATTTTTATTTTTGTATATTGTGTTCATTGACAGTAAAAAGGAATATTTTGACAAGTCTTCATTTTTAAAAATTTAAGAGATGTGAAATGGCCTCTCTGGACACGTGTACACATTCCAACAAAAATCATTATACAAGAAGGTAATAACTCCTTGATTATATAATCAGTAAGGCATGTGGAATTGTAAATCATGGTTCAGAGTAATAGGAAATGAAAACTGATCGTCGGAAGCTTCATAGTATTATGTTGAACTTTGAAAACTACGGGTGTAGTACAGACGGCCTTGATGCGAGCAGTGTTGCCTGATGCGCATCCAATCATTTTGTTGTACTTACAATTCCTGTTTAATTTTAGGTTTTTGTGAAGTACTTATACATTACTCACGCTTTAGAGTTGTGAGAAGTGTTTATAATGGAAAGAATAAAGGCTTGAAAAATTTAAAATAAATTTTCTTTTCTTGGTATGACATCGTTAGCTCCGAGATGGAGAAAAATAAGAGGACGAACACTCTAGGGTAGCCGCGCTTCCATTCCTCACATATATATATATATATATATATATATATATATATATATATATATATATATATATATATATATATATATATATATATATATATATATAGATATATATATATATATATATATATATATATATATATATATATATATATATATATATATATATATATATATATCAAATTATTATTATTATTATTATTATTTTTTACATTTTAAGGGGCAAATAAAATAAAAAATACAAAAAAAATGCAACCTGCTATGACCCCTATCTATGACAAAAGACGACACTGTACGAGTTAAGACAAACATTTAATTTAAAGGAAAATAATTGTGGTTACCACCTTTTCTATGCCAAACAGGTTGAGGACCTTCAAAATATATGTCTGAAAAGTACACAAACCTTTAGCTGTTGCTTGTGAATCCTCCCCTTCAACTTTCTTGTTTTGTGGTGGTGAAGGATCTTCTTTTGCTGCAACTGTCTTTTTACTTTCTGCAGATTTCTCTTCTATCCTCTCACTCTTCTCCACCTCTACTTTTGAATCTGAAGATCCTCCATGCTCTGAGACCTTCACTTGGTCCTCAGCACCTGTTTTTGGAGCTTCACCCTTCTCGTTCTTATCTCCAGGTGACTTTTCCTCTGTTGCTTGTTTGTCTGACACCTTCCTCCTCTCCTCTGAGCCCAACCTCCTCTCCTCCTCATTACTGTGGACTCCATGCTTCACTCTACGCTTCTCCTGGGAACACTGCGTTTCCTTCAGGGCATGCGTCTTCCGCCTGCCTTTCTTGAGACTGCGAAAGCTGGGCTCAAAGTCCTCCTCCTCCTCCTCCTTGAAGACATAAGCATCCTCCTTTGCTGCCATGGACAGAATCTTCTCCTCTCCTTTTGCATGGATAGAACGGTTATTCTTCTGTTTGGATTCACTGTTGCTGTTGATGTTCTCCTTTTCTCGCTCTTTGGCTTCAACCTGAAATAAAGATTAGTCACCAATTAAAACCATTTCATTCTTCAATGTTCATTTCTTTCAACAATAAAATAAATAAATATATATAATTACAGTAGAGGTATAAATCTTATAATATAAATGGAGTTAATATATTCTTTTCAACACTCTCAGAGGTGCCAATACTCACAGCTGACACAGGGGTGAGAGTGGCAGCCTTGTTGGGCCTTGGGGGGCGAGTCTTGACATGGTTTGTGTGTGTTGGTGTGGCCCCAGTCTCATCCTGCCCCATCAGCTCCTCCCTTCCAGTGGCAGACTGAGTTGTGGCCTCACATGGCTCAGCATGCTCCACCTTTACCTCCATCCTGTTGCTCTCCGCTACATTCTTGCACTCCTCAACCTTTACCATGTCTTCTTCAATTTTCTCTTCTTCATCCTGATTAAGAACAAAGTTTTGTGTAAAGCAGTGCTCACTGGAATTATTTATCATACTTAAGTACTAAACAGACTTTAAGATGAAATAGTGATTTTTCCATCTAAATTACTTCACCTGCACCACACAAGCTTCTGGTTTTGTGTTTATGCCACAATGGTAATTCTAATCTCTACAACAGTACCAGTTATAACATCCACTTGGCACCCCATTTTTTTCTTAATATCCCCATCAATGAACAAACTCATGATGTAGTGTGGTTCAGAGGCTTATTATACCAGCCAGGTTGTACCCTCCACCATTAATCCCTCCTGTACCTCATCAGAGTCCTGCTGTGAGGAAATGTTGTGTCCTGGTAGCAATGGGGACCAGCGCAGGGCCTCAGGGTCCAGTCTCAGCCGCCGGGGGTTGTTCAGTTGTTTCTGGTAGTGTTCCTCCACTGCCTTCCAGTCTATACTGACAACCATCCTGTGAGAAGCAAGTTATGACTAACACAAGAAGAGAGGGAAATGAGGGGTTTGATATTCTGATGTAGATTTTTTATCACAGGACCTAAGAAATCTCTGGAGAAATTTATGAATGCTTGATTAAACTTATCATCAGCGTGATGAGTAAGTTATTAAGTAAAAACATTGAAAAGTTTCTGCCAGATGGAGTCCACTCACTGGTTGTTGGAGTCCCTCTTGAAAAAACCCAAGATGTTGAGGGTGTAGGCAACATCTGCTGGATACATGGCTTTATCCTTCACCACCTCCTGGATGCTGAAGGAGGACTTGTTCTTGATATGGTGGAGGTACTCCAGAATGACGGACTTCCAGTAAGCAGTGTAGGAGACACGGCCCAAGTCTGAGAGGGGCTTCTCAGGGGTCCCTGGCTGACCCTCACACTTGGAGAGAAGGTAACCTGGACACCACAACATCACAATGAGTTGTTGCAGGTTTGAAGAGTAAGCAAGGAATGGTGTACATCTAACATTATGTGTACACTGACCTAGCTATTTATGAATTACAATTAAGCCCAAAACTATTTAAAAATGTCAGAACTTACTGAAGTCGATGAGGAAGCGGCCGTATCCCTGACGCTGGTACTGCGGCATAGTCATGATGCATGACACATTGTACTTTAGGGCTGAGAGTTTTTCCTTACTGAAGTACCCCACCAGGTGACAGCCTTTCTCATCATTGCGGGTCAGGACATAGAAGAGGAAAGGTTCCACATCGTAGTAAAGAGTCTTGTGGTCCAGAAACAGCTTAGCTAACAGGCACAGGTTTTGACAATATATTTTGCTCACATTCCCATCAACCTGGAAGGTAAATTTCCAATGAGACAAATTTGCTTTAACAATAAACATGTACCTAGACAATTTTACATTAGGGAAAAATAAATAAATAAATAAATAAATCATAGGCTATAAATATCAACTAATGTTATAAAGTTTCCTGAACATCAAGAATGTTACAATTCACATCATCATAGCAGAAGTAGGAACTAACTAACCTCAAAGACAGACAAACCATCCTTGCGGTAGATCTCCGTCCCTGGTGGAGTGCGCCACACACACTTCTTGAGGTGGCGGCCCAACATGGAGACACTCTTCATGTATTTGAGGCAGAACTCACACAAGAACAGCTTAGTTAACCTGCCAAGCATATAAATGACAGTTTTATAGGACACAAGAAAAAAAAATTTGATGAAAAACTGCCTCAACACAATATAAGACTGTAATACAATAAAATGTAAAGAAATTAAACTTAATAAACATCCTCAGCAACAGGTTGATACTATGTAACACTCTCTTAGAATCCTGAATGCTGTTGACTTACCGGGCATATTCCTGTGGGTAGGGGGCTGAGTACCATGTCTGGACGTCATACTGGCCAAAGTCTATGCTGGCAGGGCACCGAGACATGTTGAATGGGTCTCGCTCCTGCACTGTGGTCCGGTTCTTGTCCATCTCCTGCATTAACAGGCAAATAAATGAAGTTGATGGCTGATATATTTCTGCCATACTGTTTAATCTGGCTTTAATAGCATAGCAGGATAAGTACTCAGGCAGTCCCCAACTTTCAAAAATAATTGGTTCCTGAAGGTCTTATGATTTTTTTTTTCCCCCTTCATAAGTCCAGCTTTTCACTTGCATCAAAATCAACAAGTATGACTTTAAACTTCAATATATATATATATATATATATATATATATATATATATATATATATATATATATATATATATATATATATATATATATATATATATATATATATAACAAACCACTTGTGCCAGGAAGTCTTTTAGCTCATCAGGTGGCATGGTTGGTATGCGCCTTGATTTCTATTCAGAAAGTTCGATTCTTGGCACAAGTGGTTTGTTGAGATGTTTTTTTGATATATATATATATATATATATATATATATATATATATATATATATATATATATATATATATATATATATATATATATATATATATATATATATATATATATATATATATATATATATATATATATACACACACACACACACACACACACGTGTCGGACTGACCGCTATAAGAACAGCGCAGTGCCCATGATGGTCAAATATATCAACAATGCAAATTAAGAGCAGCACAATTTGTATGTTTTGTAAATATTTTTCATTAGGACTTATTGTTGTTGTTATTATGATTATTATTATGATTATTATTATGATTACTATTATTATTATCATTATTATTATCGTGATTATTATGATTATTATTATTATCTTTACTATGATTATTGCTATTATTGTTATTTCTATTTTCCTTTTTATTTTCAACCATACTACTTTGTTCATTTGTCTCATTCATTTCATTTCATCTTCCATTGATGTATATTTTCAGCTCTAGGGCTGCCTGGTACTTCATGAAATAAACCGTTTATTATTATTATTATTATTACATCAGTTGCAACATTTTTATTGGGGTTAGCTGTATGTGATTGGGTGGTTTGCTTTTATCTTCCTGCTGCCCAACGATGCTATGGGAGTGGATTAGGCACCATTTCTAGTCCAGATAGTTGTGGCTGTGATTGGCATTGACAAATGAGAAGAGAAGGAGGGAGGAAGCAGTTGAAGGAAGGCAGTAGTGCTCGCTCGATGTTTCTCTCATGACACATGCTTTTGTATTTTTAATTTTTTACAGGACAGTTTCTCCTCCTCACAACTGTTATAGATAAAAGTATTTGAAAACATCTGAAATGCCTAAGGACCCAGCCTCTGGTCCATATACTGCCCATAGGAGGCTGGTTGAAGGTAGAATTCTCACATAACGGTTAGATACATCCACCCTCCATCATAACTGTCGGGTGACTGGTTGAAGACCATGAAGAGTTGACAGGTGCTGCCTTGACCAACAATATAACTAATTCACTTTGGGCTTAAGTCAGGCAATCAGGTCACACTTGCTCAGGAATCCCCCATGTTCCTACAGTCAAAGGATTGCATGCAAACACATGTGCCACATCACTCAGCTTTTCCCTTTCTCTTCATTCTTTTGATTATGACCACTTTGATTTTAATTGTAATTGCATACAGTTTGTTGCTGCTACTGCTAACCACTTTCACTGCTTTTCTGTTTGAGACATGTTGGGGTAAATAATCAAGTCTATATGAGGATAATCACAGCTTTTGTTACTTGTGTTGGTAACAATAATGCCCTGGGCTTCCAAGCAGAAGGTGAGAGCACAGTCACCATCTGTTGCTGACCACAGACTTGTACTTGGCACATGTTGAAAGCAGTAATTTTTTATTACTATTTTAACCTTGGAAAGTAAAATTATCTTATGGTTCTATAAGATCTCCAGAGTTTTTGTAAGTAGGGGTCTGCCTGTAAACTGTAAATCTGCTTCATATGAGTGTAATCCCATCCTCTTTTTATATCTGAATATTTCATTGCATGATAATAACACAAGAGGTCATTCCATTTTCTCTTGAACATTTGACATAACCAATGTAGACGTGTGCACCCACCTGTGATGCCTTCTCCTGGGCCTTCTTGAACATCTCCAGGTCCCTCTCTGTGACGCCCGGGGGCAGGACAGGACGAGGCATCTTCTCTATGCTGCCAGGCTTGCGCTCCACTACTGGTGGATAGACCAACCCTTGAACCCTCCATGAGTATGCCAACCAAGCTAACTTACAGGTTGTGCTTTATCATACAACTCAATACTACTGACATTATGGTCAATTAAATTTATTATGTGTCAAAAGATGCTACCTTATTGAACAACAATGACTAAACTAATTTGTTGGAATAAACTGTTTGAACATGATTTGCAAAAAAAGAAATCAGTTTAAGCATTAGTAATGTCTAGAACAACTAAAATGAATCGGTTATAAAATGATTAATATGAGTATGGAGTGAGTCCGGACCCACGGCAACCTCACCCGAGTAACTAAGGGAAGCACACCACCGCAGCCCTGCTGGGTGTGAGAAGCCACCCGGGTATGTACAGGCGGATCACTAACCAGGATCCTGAATTTTGAGGGTTAAGAGACCTTGATGTTAGGCTTTTTATTCTGGTGGTGTCAGACAGGCCAGATTTCCAAATCGAGAAGTTCTCTTCCAGTCTGAGCAGGGACAAGACCTTCCTGATTGCCATTCCCTGGACTGTGGTTGTTGCTGATGCTGTGGTGGTTGTTTTGAGAGCTATTCCCCCGCCACACCCTATAAAATGCCAATCGGTAAGCTAAGCCGGGGCAACTCTCGTGGTAACCGTTGAAGAGAACTGCCAAAACATAACACTACAACCAGGAAAAAGGAAAATTAAAAGCTTGAACAAAACAAAATTTTTAAAGATTCACACAAAGAAAATTTAGACACTGTGTTCAGTTCCCTGACATCTAAGATTTGGATCTCATTTCATGCAATCGCTATCATTTATGTGGTGAATATCCATATCATGCACATCTGTCTCCCACATGCACTGAAGCTGTCAAGCACAGGTTGACGCAGAGCCTGTTTCTAGCATCTAGGAAGTGGCTGTAAACAGTTCCTGAGCTGCTGCACTCAGCACAAAGACAAAACTACAAAAGCCTTGGTGGCTTCTATTGACTTTTCAACATTCATCTACATAGTCTTCAGGTAACTGATTAACACCACATGTTGCTTTCCCAGGTGACCATGATGACTGAGGTGCAGACATAGACCTGAGACAACAACACTGCCTTGCCACAGTGCTGCAACACTGTGTACTGAGGAAATGCAAATCAAGAAATGGAGAAAACAGTTGTTAAAAAGCCAAATTAAAGACAAGGGGTAAAGAAAGGTAAAGAGTACAGTGGGTGACACAAAAAGCGAGCCATGCAGCAGCATTAGTCACCAGCAGTGGCTCCAGAGGCCACGATGGCAAAAGCAAAGCATTACGGAGCATAGAGTGTGATGCAGGAAGGTGGCAGCACAGCATCACGGTCCACAGAGTGCCTTACCCTGACCCCCAGTGTGGCTGCAGCAGCCTTCCGCTCTCATCTTGCACCATTTGCGTCCGTCGGCTGCCTGGGCCTGACCAAGGCAGCCCCCACCCGGGCTGGTCACCAGGGGGGCTCCCACGGGCCGTGTTGAT
The DNA here is from genome assembly GCF_024679095.1 of Eriocheir sinensis. Lineage (NCBI taxonomy): Eukaryota > Metazoa > Arthropoda > Malacostraca > Decapoda > Varunidae > Eriocheir > Eriocheir sinensis. The sequence goes on from NC_066561.1 coordinate 2,980,677, forward strand.
GGGGCCCCGCTGGCACCGCCCGGGATGGCCCCCACACTCGAGGCTGGCCACCTCTGGGCTGCCCAAGTCGACCATGTACCACCACTCTCTACACCCACAGTGCTCGGCCCACCACAATCTGTGCCCTGCTGGGGCCCCTCCCCTACTTCCTCCACCATCACCTTGCCCCCCACCCTGACCTCCACTGGTGTTGCACTCTCCCCTTCTCTTGAAGGTTGCACTACTTTCTTTGGTCCTTTATACTTTGGTTGTGCCGGCAGTGGCCTCTTGCGAGAATCATATGGCGTGTACAAGTGACTGAGGCCATCAAAGAGGCTGCGGAGAGGGCCTGAGGACAGCATGGCACTGGAAGAGTTGGTGGAGGAGGAGCTGCGTTCCTCTTGGGGAGTACCACTCCCTGAATCTACTTCGCCCTCACTAAAAGACTCAGATTTCCTGGCTGGCAAAACAGCCCCAACAGCACTACCGCTGCTGCCTGCCGGGCCGCAGGACAGCAAAGGGCTGGACTCACTGCCAGGACAAACCCTGGCACCCTCAGGCAGGCCAGTGCCCGACTCATCACTACTACTCGTGTCTGAGGTAGAGTCTGGCCCGCTCGAGCTAAACTCGGCTGCTGGCTCTGCCTGTCTACCCCGGCTGCCCGTGCTTGCCGGCCTAGACACACCTGCACCCGCGGTACTGTGAGACTCCACCTGCAAGTCACTCTTTATCACTGCTCTAACTTTGCCCTTTTCCCCAAAACTTCTTTTGAAAAACTTAGCCTTCTCTTTGGATAACTTGTCACTAAGAAGTTTCTTGGGAGGACCAATCTGGCCATGCATACCCTCACTGTCATCAGAGTCGCTGGCCGGGTCCTTATGGTGGTCACTCTCACTCTTCTTGCGCCATCGTGAAGCAGATCTGAGCAAAGGAACAACGAAAAAATTGTATCAAGGGGGACACCCATATGTTTCAAACCAAAAACACTTTCCTCAATATATGAGATTATTTCCAAAATCAAACAGTCTGCAGTAAAATCTATTTATGGTAACTCCCCATCTCCCCCTGTAAGATACTTGGGATCCTCCATCCTTCAGCCATGCACAGCATCAACCCTTACCTTGAACATGAACTAGAAGATGAAGTGCTGTACTTCCTACTTCTTGCATTCACCTCCTGCAAGCTTTTCCTTGACCTCCCCCGACCTTTCCTACTGGAGGCGGAGGTGTTCGAGGTGGGGGTGGTGCCCTCCCCTGCCACACTACTACTTGGCGAGGATGTGTTACTACGGTTGTTGTTGTTGTTGTTGTTATTGTTTGTAGATGTGGATGAGGTGGTGACGGTGGCAGCTCGTGGCCCTTTGGTACAATGGGAGCAGCACCAATTAGGGGACATGGGCCGCTGCTCCAAGGGTGGAGAGGTGCAGCTCACGTGGTAGCCATCATCACAGAAGCTGCACAGGATAAGGCTGCCCAGAACCTGCACAAGAAACAGTAATAAGCCAACAGGACCAAAAGGAGAAAGGCTAAATTACTGACACTAGCCTTAGTATATAGTCCTCATCTTCTGGCAGTAGACAAAGTATAACATTAAGGGATATGATGTCTGTCTGCTATACACATCCCTGTAGTGACCAGTGACAAGAATTGCTCACGACTCACCTCTGAGCCGGTCTTTCGGCACACGATGCAGGGTTTACACGCTTCACACTGCCACCCCTGCTTCTGTAGTCTGACAGAGGCAGAGGGGTCCAGCCGTAGACACTTAGGGTGCACTGAAGTACCACAGAAGGTGCAGTGGATGAAGCCACCATTAACGCTCTTCTCCGTCCCCAAGCACTCACAGCAGATAGGCATAGTGGTGTTCTGTGGAGAAAAGGAAAATAAGTTTATTATGACACTAATGACTTGTGTGTATTTACCTAGTTGTAGTTTTACAGGGCCTGGGCATTATGCTCGTGTGGTCCCGTCTCCGTATCTGCATTTATCCAACTTATCTTTAAAGCTTTCCACACTCCTTGCTGATACTATATCCTCGCTCAGACTGTTCCAAACCTCTACATTTCTTTGCGGGAAGCTATACTTCTTTGTGTCTCTCAAGCATCTCCCCTTTCTCAATTTTTTACTGTGTCCTCTTGTATTTCTGCTTATGTTTCCTTCTGTTAGTAGCAGTTCTTCATTATCTACTTCATCTATTTTGTTTCATAATTTATAAATTTGGATTAGGTCTCCCCTTTCTCTTCTTTGTTCCAGTGTTGTTAAGTTCACTTCCTTTAATCTTTCCTTGTATATTAATCCCTCCAACTCTGGGACCATTTTTGATGCCATCCTCTGTATTCTTTCTAGTTTCTTTATATGCTTCTTCTTATGTGTGTGTGTGTGTGTGTGTGTGTGTGTGTGTGTGTGTGTGTGTGTGTGTGTGTGTGTGTGTGTGTGTTCAGTGATTAAATAGGGGAAGAAACAATTTTTATGTACTCATTATGTATACATTTTGTTCTTAATTACTGAATAAACTGAAGATTTAAAAAAAAGTGACTTGGTTTCCCCTTATTTCACAAATAAGTGTTGCCTTAACACATTTAAAGAATTGTTTTCAATATGCATTAAAATATTCGAATCTGCTGTTCTGGTTGCATTGACATCCCTTACACTGCATGAAGCAGCAGGAAGGGACACTGCAGAACATAATGTTATTCCAGTAACACCTTTCAGAAAGCAAGAGTGACAGGCATAAAGTCAACAATAAAAATAATTCATCTAACATGTGGGTGGGGCAATGCATGGTGAGGAGGAAGTGCAGGAAAGGGAGGGGGAGGAGGATGAGAGTAGACAAGAGTGACTCACCACTTCTACCTCTGACTCAACTGTATTCCCCAGTCTCCTGCACCCCCTCCTACCCTGCTGGCATGGGAACACCCCCACTCCCTGATCTCACCCCTCACCCAGAGTCAATGCAAATAAAGATAAGGGAGAACTGAGTGGGTAGGTAAGCAATGTACTGGATAAGGGGAAGGGTCCGCCAGCATTCTGAATGATAAGTAGGGCATGACATGTATGGATTAGGTGAATTCTCTCTCTCTCTCTCTCTCTCTCTCTCTCCCCAATCTTTTTTCAGTCGTTTTGAATATCTGAATGCAATTACTATCATTTTATTCCTCTCGTGTACTAGTGCTGTAACTATTACTATTACTACTATTACTACTACTACTACTATTACTACTACTACTATTACTACTACTTGGCAGGTATGAGGGTGGGAAACCTGCCAAGACAGTATAAAAGTTTGGTGTCAATTCTGGACGAGTAACTTTCTTTTCCTCAAACAAGTAAATGGAGTGGTGGTCACTGGGAACTTTCTTAAGACTAATGAGACACGCCAAGGCCGAATGCGGGAAATGCTGAAGACGTGTATTTGTAAAGGCAATAAAACTAGTCTGATCATGTGTGTTCATTTAGGTCCAGGAAGAATAAATAAGCGTTCCATGAGAGAGAGAGAGAGAGAGAGAGAGAGAGACAAAGGAAGTATGGTGTGGTCGTTGCTCCCTTGCTTTCTCCAAACTCTCTCTCTCTCTCTCTCTCTCTCTCTCTCTCACCCGAGTGCACGCGAGACATTCCTAATACTACCATATCTATTACCATACACGAGAGAGAGAGAGAGAGAGAGAGAGAGAGAGAGAGAGAGAGAGAGAGAAATACAAGTCCCCAGTGTGTTGCAAAGTCCTCAGTCACCCCCCCCTCCCCTTCCCAGCCCCCATCAGATGTTCCGCTGTCAACAAAGGACCACGTGGGGCGGGCGGTGTGTGTGGGTGGCTGGGGCAAGCAGATGACGAAGCAGGGCGGGCGGGTGGGTGGATAAAATGGGTGGGTGAGTATGTAGGTGGGTGGATAGCCTTCCCTTCCCACGCTGTCCTCCCCTTCCTCATCGTCTGAACTAACTCACACACTCACTCTCTTTCTTCCCTGGCAGGTGTGAAATGCAGGTTATCTTTTCAAGTGATCATATACCTGGTTGGATTTTTTATTCTCTTCCCATACACTCACACTCACTTTCATTCTACCCTGGCAGGTGTGAAATGCAGGTAATCTTTTCAAGTGATAGTGTACCTACTTGGATTTGTTCTTCTCTCATTCCACGGTGTTCTAATTCTATCACCTTTTACTCAACTCTTCTCATCCTCTTTACTACACTCACACTCTCTTTCATTCTTCCCTGGCAGGTGTGAAATGCAAGTAATCTCTCCAATTGATAGTGTACTTGGTTCGGTTTCTTTCTTCCTCTCTTCCCACGCTGTCATATCTCTATCTTATCACCTTTTACTCAGGTCTCAAATAGAAACATAAGACTGGGCAAGTGTGGAAATTCAGGTAATGTTTCTGATTGTTTGTGTTTTGTAAGTTATTATTACATTTCCACGCATCATTTACTTCTCCCTTATCATTTAATTAAACCAAGATATGCACACACTCAGGTTGGTATTAAAAGACACTTTCGTTTCTCCATCAACTATTTCTAAAGGTCAAAGAGAGGATCAATCGGGTTCTAATGAGTGTTTCTTTAGGTTCACGGCACAGAAGGGTCAAACTACCACCAGGGCCATAAAACTGCTCCCGGAAATGCCCAAAACTCCTATGAAAGACTTGTCAAATATGCGAACTTGGGCGACGATATGTTTAGTAATACGACACTCATTCTAAGCAGGTGTGAAATCCAGGTGTGATCTTTCCTCGTATTAATGTTCTTTCGCAACCCTTCCTGCTTATCACCTTCATGACATATAATCACACTTCGTTTCGCCTGTGTTGTCGTTGTGATAATGCTTTACCTTCTCGTAGTCTCCCCTCTCTCTCCTTTTCAGTTCTTTTCATACATTTTCGTTGCAACTTGAATGATACGCTCCGCCAATTGAACTCTTCCCATATTATCACACTTCGTTTCGCCTGTGTTGTCGTTAAGAGTGATAATACGTTACCTTCTCGTAGTCTCCCCTCTCTCCTTTTCAGTCTTTTCATACATTTTCGTTGGAACTTGAAAGATACGCTCCGCCAATTGAACTCTTCCCATATTATCACTCTTTCTTTCACCTGTGTTGTCGTTAAGAGTGATAATGCTTTACCTTCTCGTAGTCTCCCCTCTCTCTCCTTTTCAGTTCTTTTCATACATTTTCGTTGGAACTTGAATGATACGCTCCGCCAATTGAACTCTTCCCATATTATCACACTTCGTTTCACCTGTATTGTCGTTAAGTGATAATGCTTTACCTTCTCGTAGTCTCCCCTCTCCCCTTTTCAGTTCTTTTCATACATTTTCGTTGCAACTTGAATGATACGTTCCACCAATTGAACTCTTCCCGTGCTCTTCTTCCTTCGGTTTGATATTAATTGTATGCTAATATCCATAGAGACGACTTCCTTATTCACGGTAACACATGCCTTCCTCTCCCTGACAGCCCCAATACACATGACTTTCTACTCTTGCTCACCCCTATACTGACCATATATACTCTCGTCGGTCTCTGTCGGCCCCATTGCTTATCACCCACTATCTTCACATACTATTAGCTCTCCCCTACTCTGGTATCAAATGTTTACTTATCTTTTTATAACGTACACTGATTGTGGGGTTTCCTTTCCCTACACTATCCACACATCCTCATAACTCTCTCTCTCTCTCTCTCTCTTGTTAGAACCCGATTTATCTCTTTCTCGGCCTTTGAAATAGTCGATGTAAAAGCGGAAATGTCGAAAATACCAACTTGCATTTTCTACCCCCCCCCTCTCTCTCTCTCTCTCTCTCTCTCTCTCTCTCTCTCTCTCTCTCTCTCTCTCTCTCTCGCATTCTCATCAGCCACACCTGCCCTCTCACACACACACACCTGCCCTCACAGTAACTCGTATATTTTCCAGTCACACACACGCAGACTAATAATAATCATATATACATTACGAAGCTATTTTCCTGCTGACAGCCGTGACTTATAATACATACAGACTGCTCTCTCTCTCTCTCTCTCTCTCTCTCTCTCTCTCTCTCTCTCTCTCTCTCTCTCTATGGACAATATCAGGACACCTCTCCTCCCGAAATTGACCTCTTTCGGCCACCTCTTTTGATTCTTTTTTTTAGGAGCAGCGAATTGCGGGCTTTTTTTTTTGTTTCCTTTTCTTGTGCCCTTGAGCGGTCTCCTTTGTTGTAAAATAAATAAATAAATAAGTGATATATAACCATCCCGGAGTATCATCCTCCTTACAACTCTTTAAACTTACAACACACAAACTATCATTTCATCTCTCGCATTTCTTCAAGCGTGTGATAACAATGGGAAAAAACCTTACACGCGGCACAATTGCTTTTAACCTTCACCGTAC